>NW_008614581.1:12259-19716 GCF_000691845.1 Merops nubicus | reverse complement strand
TTTTTTTTCCCTTGGTTCTTCAGTATATTGACAACTTCAAGTCAGCACTGGAAGTGCTGACCCACCATTCTGAACACAGCCACAGGATTTAGCCCAAAGTCATGGGAGACTTCTGTGTTCATCTGGAGAACGTGGCACTGAAATTAAGGTTATTTGGGGTGAGTTCTAGCTCATGCTCACCATGCTGATTGTCTTACAAGTAGAGCTCAGATGATTTTTAGCTTGAGATTTGAAATCTAGAAGTTTTCTGGTGATGTGTGGATTAAAATTAAGAAAAGAGGTATTAATACCATGCTCCAAAAAGGAAATTAAACTCTCCTAGGTATGTTCCTCAGCACCTCTGTGTGATGATGGCACAGAGCTTGCTCCACCTGCAGTACAGTGTGGCCAATCCCTGGGCACCCAGACTGCCCTGGGTGGGATTTGTTGCAGAGTTGCATCAGGAAGGCATCAAACCCCCAAAGTCTGGTCCCCTAAGGCCAACCACCTGCCTGAGATGGAGCACGGTCCCTGCCCCCTGAAATGGGGAACAAAGCAGCAGGTTTGGGCAGTATCAGCTACTCCACTGTGGATTCACCACGGGAGTTCCCATCCCTCCATGGGACAGCAGGTAGGATGGACAGGGAACATTGCACGGTGTCAGCACTGAGCCCCCTTGAAGATGGACTTCACTGGGAACGTGGAACCAACCTGAAACCACTTGAGGTGTTTGAGGGACGTGTCTGAGATGTTGCTCCAGAGATTTAGGCTCAAGCGTGAGGCCAGGGGGGAAAGGAGCTGAAATGGGATGGTTTGGACCAACCTGGAGCAACATTTGCCAGGCCAGTAGGTTGTCTCCTGACAGTGGACCCTGTCTTCATCTTCTGTGATCCTGGGAGGTGGGTATGTAGCAATCCCAGCTCTGGGTCCGTGACCTCATGTAGCTGCAGAGGGGTTTGTGAGTCGTGGTGGAGCTGTTAAGGGGACAGGATGGTGTAAAGAAAAGGCCAGTGCTCTTGGTGGCCCTGGTGTCCTCTTAACAAAGCTCTGGTATGTATTAAATTATTGCAGAATCATTGGATAGTTTGGAAGTTTAGTTTTAGATAGTTTGAAGTCAGATAGTTGGAAGGGACCTTTCAAGCTCCTCTAGTTCCAACCTCCCCACAGCGAGCAGGGACATCTGCAACTCAACCAGAACTTGTTGGGAGTATATGAACTTAAATATCTTTGAGGTGAATATCTGCTAATAATAGTTTAAATATCTAGATCTTAAATATTGCCAAGTACCCTTGACTTCCCCACTCCCTAAGTGATATTTTAATCCTGCTGTTTGCTTGAGATATAATTGCCATGCTCTTCTGTGGAAGACCTTTATCCTGGAGCTATGCAGAGGCTGGGGATCTCCTGTTTGTTCAAGGCAGTCTTTGTGGGAGGCAAAGGAGGCTGAAGGAGACCTTCCCTTCCTCGTTAGCTCTCCAGTGTGGCCACAGACCAGCAGCTGTAAGGAAGTTATGGACAAGGTAACTTGGTCTATAGCATTCAGAAGTGTATTCAGAGTGCTCTGTACTGGAGGGTACCCCAGCCAGGGTGTAAAGTGAGTCTTCTTGACAGGAACAGGCTGCTGGAAGGTGAGATCCAATTAGCTGTAGAGATCAGAGAATCGTTTTGGTTGGAAAAGACCTTTAAGGTCACTGAGCCCAACCATTAACCCAGCACTGCCAAGTTCTCCACTAAACCAGGTCCCTCAGCACCACATCACAGCTTGGGAACCCCTCCAGGGGTGGGGACTCCACCACTGCCCTGGGCAGCCTGGCACAGCCCTGGGCAACCCTCCAGGGCAAGAAATTGTTCCTCAGGGACAACCTCAACCTCCCCTGGGGCAACTTGAGGCTGTTGCCTCTTGTCCTGTTGCTTGTTCCTTGGGAGAAGGGCAGTCAGCTAAAAGCTGCACTTCCTGGACTGTGCACCTCGAAGAACATCTGTCCATGTACTCTTTAAAGCAAGATGTGCAGTTTGAGTTTGTTTTCTGCTGGTTTCAGCTTAGTAAGCAGATGGCCCACACAGCCCAGAGAAGTTGTGGAGGACCCATCACTGACAGTGTCATGATTGGATGGGGCTTTGAGCAACCTGGTCTAGTGGAAGGTGTTCCTGCCTGTGGCAGGGGGGGGGAACAAGATGATCTCAAAGGTCCCTCCCAACCCAAACCATTCTAGGATTCCAAGAACTTAAGGCCACATGAAATTTTAAACCTGTTTGGACTCGAGCAGCGTCCGTGTCGAGTGTCCTGCCCACTTCAGTGGTGCTCAGTGACACAAGGGGCAACAGGCACCAGCTGGAACCCAGGAAGTTCCATCTGACCTGGAGGAGAATATTCTTCCCTATGAGGGTTGTGGAGCCTGGAGCAGCTGCCCAGAGAGGCTGTGGAGTCCCCTGCTCTGGAGAGATCCCAAACCTGCCTGGATGCCATTGTGGACAACCTGCCTTGGGTTACCCTGCTGGAGCAGAGGGGCTGGGCAAGATATCTCCAAAGGTCCCTGCTGTGCTGTGACTCAGGGTCCTGTAACCCTCCTTTCTTCCTAACCCACCCCTGGAAGGTGTCTGAAGTGGGAACAGAAAGGCAGAAACACCCAGGAGGACTCCAAAACCCTGCAGAGCTCTGTCAAAGGACAGGCAAGCAGAAGAGAGGAGAGAAACGAGCAACCAGTGACATCAGCCCTAGGGAGGGAACAAGTCATGGGGACAGGGTGGGGGTGTCAGGGACAGGGTGGCATGTCAGGAAGACAGGATTGGTTGGCAGAGGAGGAGTGTGGAGGAAGCCCAGCGTAGCCATGGTGTTAATGCAGAGGGACATGAGCTGGGAAGAAGAAAACTGGATGTGAAGCAGGGAGAGGAGGCCCCGGGCGACGTGGGGCGTTGCGTGCGGCGAGGGGAGCAGCCAGGCTCTTTGATCCTGAGCAGGACTGAAGTGGAACGTGGGCTGAGGAGACACGGGGAAGGTCCAAGTGGTGACGAGGAGGACGTGGGCAGCACTTCAGTCCCTAAGTGGCTGCTGGGTCCTTGTGTTTCATGCGTTGTGTTTTTCTCTTTAATGCAACCCTGAGAGGAGTCGTTTGGGTACAACGGTGAAGAGAATGTAAAAATATTCCAGAAAAGCTTAATTCAGGGAGATTTAATGTCTCTTCTAGGTTTTTTTTTAGCCATTTCTCTCCTGGAAAGCTGTGAGTTATGAATGTCTTCGGGGTATTTGCTTAGTGCAGAAATACATGAGCTCAAGGGTTGGTGCCCTGGAGATTTGTCTGAAGTGGTGGGATCTAGAGTAGATGGGACCAGCTTTATATGGAGGAGTCTTGGTTGGGTCTTTTGGAGCAGTGACAAACGTTTGCTGCAGGGACTTAAATGTGTAATGCCCCTTTTTGCATCAGTGTGACACAGAGGAAACTGCTGGAGCATGAACAGTTGGGTCTACAGTTGGATTTGATGTTCTTAATGGTCTTTTCCAACAGTTCTGTGATTCTATGAACCTCAGGACAAGCACAGCCAAAGCTACAAGGGTGAGCAGGGGTGGTGTAGGGGGAAAAAAAACCTTTGAAAAACTGTATTCATAAGTGTGACACAGAGGAAACTGCTGGAGCATGAACAGTTGGGTCTACAGTTGGATGTGATGTTCTTAATGGTCTTTTCCAACAGTTCTGTGATTCTATGAACCTCAGGACAAGCACAGTCAAAGCTACAAGGGTGAGCAGGGGAAAAAAACCTTGAAAAACAGTATTCATAGAATCATGGAATGGTTTTGGTGGGCAGGGACCTTTTAAGGTCATCTAGTGCAACTCACATGCAGTGAACAAGGACATCTGCAGTAGTGATGCAAAGGGTGATGGCTTTATAAGCAAAAACCAAGGCAGTGGAAGACTTCAGGAGAGTATTAGGAGGTTTCCATATCTTCATAGAATCATCAGATGGTTGGAGTTGGAAAGGACCTTAAAAATCACCTAATTCCAACCCCCCTGTCATGGGCAGGACACCTGCCCCTAGAGCAGGTTGCTCAAAGCCCCATCTGACCTGGCCTTGAAGACTCCCAGGGATGGAGCATCTACCACCTCTCCGAGCAGCCTGTTCCAGGGTCTCACCACCCTCACAGTAACAAATTTCTTCTTGGTATCTGCTCCAAATCTGCCCTCTTGGGAGGTTCACAAACCGAGACCGCCGCTGGGCTCCTTGTGCTGTTGCAATTTTCTGCTCAGGGGAGTGGAAGTGACATGGACCAACTCTGCTCCTTTCCTCAGGGTGGGGGGACCAGGGTCACTCCCGTGTGCTCCTCACCTCTCAACGGGTGTCCTGCTGGAAGGAGCTGTGCCCTTGGGCCTTGCTCTTCCATCTGAGCTGCTTCTAACAGCACTGTTGGCATTTGAGGATCTCGTAGCTCTTGCTCTGTCTGCTTCATAGAACCCAAACCTCAAAACTTGAGCTTGGAAGGAGGTTTTGTCATTCTCCCTGAAGAGCTGAGGGAGAAGGGAACTGTGGGGTGGTGGGCAGGATGCCAAAGAGAGGAGCTGGTCATCCTGAAGTACCAAAAGATGGTCTGAGGATGCCCCAGAGCAGAGGCAGACGTTCCTGATCCTTCACCATGAATGGAAGTTTGTGTTGTAGATGAACATTTTTCCTGGAAGGGTTTTATACGTGTTCAAAGCTGGAAGAGAGGTTTTGTTTCAGAGAGCAGTGAAGTCAGGGTGTCCAACCACCCCAAAAAAAAAAACCAGGGCTGGGTTTCAGTGCTAATAACTGGCCACTAGCTGCAGGGCTGGGGGTATTCTAAAGACAGCAGGAAGCAACACATGTGAAGCAGTGGAGTCCCCACCCCTGGAGGGGTTTCCAAGCCCTGGAGATGTGGGGTGAGGGACACGGTCAATGGGGACCTGGCAGTGCTGGGGGTTGGTTGGACTCCATGATCTTCATCTTCCAACCCAAACGGTTCTGTGATTCTGTTGATGGAGAGCACTGTCTCATTTCTTTCTTTTTTGTTTCCAGCATTGACTGAAGGGTTTGCAAAGCTGAACAGGGAGGGGAAAAATAACAGGCTGTCATTTGAAGGGAATTATTTGAAGGTCAAGTATCTCTGTTGCTTTAGAAATGCCATCAGACATGAGCTTACAGTGATTGCACTGTTGCAAAGGCAAAATGAATAGAAATCAGACTGAGCAGACCTCATTACACGTTGTGCTGGGTGCCTTGGCTGCAGCTCCTGGTGGATATCAGTGGGGGAGGAAGGTTAAAACAAAGCTCTCCTGATGTTCCTTGCAGCTGGAGCTATATATACATTGCTTTCTTCTCTTAGAAGCCTCTTCTCCTGAAGACTAAACAAAGAACAGGCTGCCCAGGGCAGTGGTGGAGGCCCCACCCCTGGAGGGGTTTCCAAGCTGTGGAGATGTGGTCCTGAAGGACATGGGTTAGTGGGACCTGGCAGTGCTGGGGAATGGTTGGACTTGATGATTTTAAAGGTCTCTTCCACCCAAAATGGTTCAATGATTCTAAAACTTCTCCTGAGGACTAAAGACTAAGTGTTGCCTTTCACAGCAGAGCTGCTGAGATACTTGGAGTATTTTTGGCTACAGAAGTCTCAGTGGATCGTACAGATGATCAAGACACAAAGAACTTGAGTTCAAATCCAGGTGTGGCAGGACACAGAAATAGAAATGACCAAGTGGAGAGGATCTCATGTCCCAGCCATCTTCTGAGCATTCCTTTTGTCCTAGGGGCTGGGACATGGTGTCAGGGCAGCTCAAAGTGCATCCTTTGAATGAGAAAAGGGGTGGGAAGGGTTCAGAGGAGCTTCTGTCTGTTAAAAATAAATGGTAATAATCCAGTGTATTGCTGCTTTGGAATCTCTTCTCATACTTTGCAAAGCTCAGAAACCCAGTGGGTTTCCAGGGAGAGGGACGACATCCCTGTGGGTGTCCAGCTGTGAGGTGACTTCTAGCAGATGTGGGATGGAGGAAGGGGAGAGATTTGCATCCTGACCTATGGCTTGAGTTGCTTTTGGTGGTGGAGTGTGAGCTGCCCCCTCTGACTTGTGCTTTCCTGGTTCCTGGGGGCTGAGCTCCAAGGTTGCCTTCATGGTGCCACTTGATGGCATCACAAAACTCTCTTCCTTTAGCTCAGGTCAACTCTTTGACTGGAGGAAGGAGCTCCAGTTTAGCTGCACTGTTCTTCTGGCTTCTACTCTGTTGAAGTCTCTTCCTAAGAGATGCTTTTTCTTCATATTCCCTGGGATAAATTTGGGGAGAGATGTTGTTAAACGCCAACCATCCAACTTGGACTACCAGCTTTGTGTGACCCACTTACTGCCCTCACCGTGGGCAGTCCACTCATTGCTCATAAATTTTCATTTATCTCCTAAAAAGAACAAACAGCCTTAAACTGTTCCATAGGGTGAAAATCTCTGGAGTGGATTTTTGAATCCAGAACTCATCTGTCAGCTGAAGAAGGAGAAAGAAGATGAATTGAAAATAGTCAATATTTTGTGAGCCACAGTCTGAGACAATTTCTAACAGGGCCGTTATACAATTGGGTTTTCAGAGCTCTCTGTATTTATCTGTCATTTAAAAACTGTTGTGCCCTGTGTCCGTAGGGAGGGAGGAAAAAGAAAACACTTTTATAAATAAATTTCTGAGGACAGACAGAATGCACCTGGAGTAACAGCCGGGCTGTGGTAGGGATGGTTCTTGGCTTTTGCATCACGCTGTGGCTGGCAATGGGGGGTATGTTTTATTTCTATTTAAAGCCACTTATTTTTTTCATGTTTCTAAGAGAAAAAAGGAGGAGTGGGCAGGATGCCTTTGGGGACCAGCTTTAGGATACAGCTCAGTGGGTTCCTACTTGTCTGGCAACCTCAAGTTCTGGCCTTGCCTGATCCCTGGGGAAGGAGCACGTTGTGTGCTCTGACACTTACCTCTGGTTCCAGTGCTGGCACCAGTTATCAGGCTAAGTGGTAATAAATTATAAATGTGCTAGGAAAAAAAAAACACCTCAATGTTTAAGGAATTTTCTTCTCTATTCAGCTTGCCTCGTTTTTAGCTACAATTTAGGCTGTGAGAGGGTGGCTGTTGAGAGCAGGGGTCACTGCTCTGCAGACTGGCAGCAAGCTGCCCCCCAGCTCCAGCAGCACTCCGAGCAATGAGTGTCCAGAGGAGCTGAACTGAGCAGCGTGGGCACGTCGGGTGAGGTGACCCCTGAAACTGAGCACAGGGCAGCTCAGAGCTGGGTCGAAAGCGCCCTCGACCCGTGGTCAGCACGTCTGGCACTTCCCAGCACTGCTGTGGGATTTCCAACCCAGCCAGCTGGAGGGGTCTTTCCTCCTGACTGGAGATCTCCTGCTCCGTAGAGGAAGGACTGCTGGGCAGTCTGGCTTTGGGCAGTGCTGCAGAGCCAGGGAGCTGCTGGAGCGGGGTCCGAGGCGCCCCAGCCATGCCACGCGGGGGGAA
>NW_008614581.1:7880-12214 GCF_000691845.1 Merops nubicus | reverse complement strand
CGGGGCTTCAAGGGGCCTAGAAGAAAGCTGGGGACAGACTTCTTTGCAACCTGTTGCGACGTGGAAAGAGGTGGAAATTTTAAACTAAAAGAGGGAGCTTTAGATCAGAGAGAAGGGAGACATTTTTGACACTGAGGGTGGTGAGCCCCTGTCCCAGGCTGCCCAGAGAGGTGTTCGCTGCCCCATCCCTGGCACCAGCCCAGGGGAGGTTGGACAAAGCTCTGAGCACCCTGCTCTAGCTGGGGCTGTCCCTGTCCCTGCAGGGGTTGGATGAGGTGACCTTTAAGGGTCCCTTCCAACGAAAAGCATTTGATGATTCTGTGATTCTAATATGAACTTGAACTTTTGAGCAAAGACTTGCTTGGTTCTTGATTAGTTTCTCCTCTTTTCAGCACAAGCATTTGGCTTTGTGGTCTCTCACTTGTGTTGATGTTGAGGGCTAGGATTAGTTTTCCTTTCCCTCAAAACATTGGACCATGTTGAAAGAGTCAGTGGGGTAAAGGGCTCAACTGAAATGTTCAGTGTGCTTGTAGAAGGCCAGCAGAGGGGTTTGTGGTGTTGTCTGGCAAAGCTGCAGGGCCTGGGAGGTCCAGCTTCTGAAGGCCAAGGCAGTTGATGCCTCTTGGTAGATTCTTACCACTGTACTGTGTCTTTGGAGGGTGTCTCTGCCCTAAGTCAGGCCAAAGAGTCCATCCCCTTGCAGGCAGACAGAAGCAGACATCTCGCTTTGGCAGGATGCCTCTTGGAGGGCAACCTGTAACCAGTGCAACCCTTGGCCACAGCCTGAGCAGCCTCCTGCCTGGCATCCATCCTGGCAGCCATCAACACCCACATCCATGAGCCCCACGGGCTCCTCAGCCAAGGCAGAGCCAGTCCCTGGAAGCAGCAGGGAGGCTCTGCATCGATCAGCATTGATCTGTCGTGGGCAGGAGTGCCACCACCTCGAGGCCACATCTCCCTTCAGACTGCTCGTGCTGCTGCTGGCTCCTCACCAACTTTTGGATGTCCCCAGCGTGTCCCTTCAGCATCAGGTTCTCTTATTTCTGCAGATTCTGGGACTCCTGGTGAGGGAGTGCAGGGGTGGGATGAGGGGTGACCATGGTAAACTTAGAGGGGAAATTTAGATTAGATATTAGGAAGAAATTCTTCCCTGTGAGGATGAGGAGGGCCTGGAACAGGTTGCCCAGAGAAGCTGCAGATGCCCCATCCCTGGGTGTGTTCTAGGCCAGGTTGAATGGGGCTCTGAGCAACCTGCTCTAGTGGGAGGTGTCCCTGCCCATGGCAGGAGGCTGGAATGATCCTGAAGGTCCTTCCCAACCCAACCATTTGATGATTCTATGGCTGTTTGTCTTCTGCTGCCACTCTGGATGGAGTTTTGTGTAGTAACTGCTCAGTTGATGCTGTTGACACTTTGGCTGCTGGTGGAGAGCAGACAACCAGATTTACTCTGAACTGGATTCTCAGTTTTACTCATCCCTTTGTGGTGATCTGCTCTTAGAGGTGGTGAGAAATGTCAATAAAAGGAGCTGAGCATTGGATCTGGAGGCTCAGGTGGTGCAAAGCTGGAATGGAAGCAGAGCAGAACAGTGCTGTGAAGAAGTCACAGGACTTCTGACTGTGGCACGACTTCAGAGGTTTTATTTTCTGGGTTTTTTTTTCCTGAAGAGCCTTTTAGATCTACAGAGTTATTCACTTTGCTTTTCACTGCACCTATTTTTTCATAGACTCATCAAATGGTTTGGGTGGGAAGGGACCTTTCAGACTCATCCAGTCCAACCCCTGCAGGGACAGGGACAGCCCCAGCTAGAGCAGGGTGCTCAGAGCTTTGTCCAACCTCCCCTGGGATGGTGCCAGGGATGGGGCAGCGACCACCTCTCTGGGCAGCCTGGGCCAGGGGCTCAACACCCTCAGTGTCCCAACATTTTTTCCTTAGATGTTGTCTCGTTCATTTGATTGTTTTTCTAAGCAGCAAGTTCTTTGATTGCCTCCACATCTGATAAACTTCCTCTCAAGCATCTCAGAACCAAACCGTGGCCTTTGTGTAGTCCATGTCAAGCTGAGGATAGACCTGGACATAAACCTGCTTTGCTCACTTGGAGAATATCCAGAGCAGCTCAGACTTTGGAAGTCCTGATGGTTTCTGGTGGCAAATGTTTCTGCTGAACCGTGTGAGAGGTGTTTGCAAAGAGCACTTTGATTTTGGGAGTTGGGAGCATCGCCTGAAACCAAACCACGCAAGACAGGCCAAGCAGGTCCTGAAGACAACGACGTCTTTTCATGCCTAAATACCAACCCTCGTCCCCCAAGCTCCACAGAAGGTCCTGGTGAGATTGCTTATCCTGAAAGGCAACCGAGAGCCAACGTTTCCTTCAAGTCTGGGGGGTGATTTGGCTTCACCCTCCTGCTGCCACGCTCTGCTCGAGGGATCTCATCAGCCAGCAAATTGCAGGGCTGGCTGGTCCTGCAGGCCGTGCCTTATCTAAATGTCTTGCTCTTCAGGTTCAGGGGACCTGCTTGGCTTTCTCATTCTAAACCAAGCTCCCAAACTACTTATTTTATGTTCTTTATTTATTTCTAGGGTGATTTCACCTTAAATGTGACCATTCTGTCCAAATTCTCCCATCATCCTGCACGCCACCGTTACGCAGCAGCCCTTTGACCTGGTTACCTGCTTGTTGGTGGCCTTTCAAAGGGATCCCTTCATTTCCTCTGCCCTATTTTCCTTGGCCAGCTCTGTTGCAAGGATGACAGGGGTAGAAGAGGAGTTTTTGCTCCCCCACAGGGACAGGAGCCTGATTTGCTCACGTAAAACATCGCTCCTACAATCAAGCCTCTCTGGTTCTTTGTTCTAGGCAGCTATTATTGGACCAGGAGGATGCTGTGAATTGCTGAGGGCTCTCACAAAGAGCTGGGAAGGTTTGGATAAAAAGGGAGCAGGTTCAGAAGAAGGATTTGGTAGCCTGTTAGTCCTGCCTTTCTCACCATGTGGGAGTTGAGACTTGGGTCTTTTGTCAGTCCTGTGTAATAAAAATGGATCCTAATCGTTGGCAGTCCTTGGCCGTGTCGTACCAAAATTCCAGTAACAGGTAACAACTCTCAACAGGCATCCCCAAAATCACTTTCTAACAATAACTTCCCTGTTTCTCTGGTCCTGAGCTCCAGATCTTCAAAAATGTGGGTGAAGGGTGAAGCTCTTCCAGTTCAGTAGCTGCTTCTCTCCTGTTTTATTCTCCAGAGTGGTGGAGCTTGGCCTTCTGCACCTTTCACTCTTGGTGCTGGGATGCTGGAGTTTGAGAAACCCTGGGAAAAGGGCAGGAAGGATTTTGCTTTGGAATCAATTTATTGCCTTTAGGGTGGGGAATGATTCCATTTTAAATGGGGTGGGGACGAGGGATGTGGGCTCTAGGGAGTTGATCAGTGGCTTTGCTGTAGAGTAGCTTGTAGAGTCACAGAACACTTCCAGGTAGCTCATCACCCCCTGAGCTGCTAGAGAATGATTTGTTTAATGGATCCTCTCTATGAGCACCCAAGACCACGCTGACTTCTGTGCCCACCCCTTCCTCCAGAGAGCCCAGCTGACCAGCACTAGCCTGAGTGTGAGATCTGCTGGCCAAGTTCATTTTCTGCTCTGATGAGCCACCTTAAAATAGCCCAGGAGCTTAGCTTAAAAATCTGCTTTGAATCCTAAGGACTTAAAAATCTCTATTTAAATATGCCTGATGCAAAAGGAGGTTCCTGACTTGACTGGTGCTGCAGGTCTGTCCACGATGAGCTTGGTGATCCCACCGCAGTCTCCTGCAGCCTCTGACTCCGACCACAAATCCCAAAGTTTTGAGTCAGCTCCTCAGCTCTGCTGGCTCCAGAGTATTCCTGTCCCCCACAGCTCCTCCTCGCTTGCCTCTCCCGAGTGCCAGCTCAGCAGTTGTTACCTGCTCTGGCCCTGAGTAAACAGTGATTAATCACACTGACAGCTCTCTGATGGTTTCCAGGGCACCTACTATTCAGTGGTAGAAGAACAAATCTTTCCTGACCATGTCTACCTTGGCCAGTCACCTGTTCTTCCTCCTCTGCTGAGCACGTACTGTGAGTTTTCATAGAATCATTGAATATCTTGGGTTGGAAGAGATCTTCCAAGGTCATCCAGTCCAACCCTTGCAGGGACAGGGACAGCCCCAGCTAGAGCAGGGTGCTCAGAGCTTTGTCCAACCTCCCCTGGGATGGTGCCAGGGATGGGGCAGCGACCACCTCTCGGGGCGGCCTGGGCCAGGGGCTCAGCCACCTCAGCGTCAGAAAGCTCTTCCTCCTCTCTAGTCTAAATCTCCCTCTTTGAGTTT
>NW_008614581.1:5642-7780 GCF_000691845.1 Merops nubicus | reverse complement strand
CCCTTCTCCTCTCAGCTGCCCCAGCCCAACTCTCTCCTGCTGGGCTCCCAGCAGAGGGGTTCCCCCCTCGGGTCTCCCCAGAGCAGAGATGAGGAGCTTCATGAAGCTTCTTCTCTTTTTGCAGTCTGAGAGCCTCTGTCCCAGTCTCCTGAGGTCATCCTTGTGGGTTTGCTTCTGCTCCCACTATCTCTGATGATTCTTTACAGAACCTGTCTTGCATCTTGCTGTAGGTACCTGAACATTGCTCCTGTAATGCTCTTGCCCTCCTGAGGTCATCCTTGTGGGCTTTATTCTGCTCCCACTATCTCTGATGATTCTTTACAGAACCTTTCTTGTGTCTTGCTGAACATTGCTCGTGTAACGCTCTTGCCATGACTCCTTTCCCTCTGCTCGTGTTGGTGTTCCTGGCAGTGCTGGGTTAATGGTTGGACTTGATGATCTTAAAGGTCCCTTCCAACCCAAACCATCCCATGTTTGTGCTGTTCTCTGAGCTCGGTGTTTCTCCAACTGTTAAGCTGCTGCTACACTCACACTTTCTCTCTCCTCCTGTCCTCCCACCCTTGTTGGTCTCGCTGCTGATCCTTCAGTATGTTGTAGGGGAAAGATGTTTTCACACTTGAGGATCTCATAGAGCCTTTGATGCTTCCATATGCAAATGGATTTACATCTTTTTTGTACTGCTGGTACCTTGCTGCGTCTTTCAGGTGGCGTGTGGTTGACAGAGCTCTGCTGTGTCCTGGTGGGAATGAACCATCGTGCTGAGAGCCTCCTGCTAGCAGCTAATCCCTGTAAAAAACATGAATTTCTGGCTATCTTCGTGGGTGGGGGGAGCTGTTCGACCACTGTGAGCTCTTACAAGAAGCTTGGAATGAAAACCTGGGGTGTGGGACTTGGAAAAACGTGGTGAAATCATCAGCTCTGCAAAGGGTGTCCTCTGCTCTTCACCTGAGGCACGGTGAAAGGGCTCTGGGTTGTGTGGAGTTGTGATGACATGGTCAAATCCTTGGTTGCTGTGAGGTTGTGACATGGTGCTGAGCCTCTCAGGAGGGTGGTGTGAGGATCTGTCCCTGCTGGGTGAGGTCCCTCCAACAGGGGGAATTTGAAGTGCTTTCTATGAACTGCAAGTCTATATATGTGTGTAGGTGGTAGGGTGGAAGGTGAAGGTTTCCAGATTTTGTAAACCCATGAATTTTTCTCTGCTGCTCTGCCCTTACATCCACTGTCTGTTGTTTGGGCTTGGTGCAAAAGTCATTGATGAATTTCTCTTCCTTCATTAGGATGTTTGCAAACGACTCCTGCCCATGGATGTCCATCCTGTTTGCCTTGAGCTAAAAAAACCCACCACAACCCTTCCATGGGGGGATTCACCCTCTGAGAGGTGTTTTGAAGGGTGGGCTGGGTTGGAGCAGACTTGGGTCGCTCAGCTCCCTGTAGCTGAGGTTTAATGTGGGGGTTCCATCTCCACACGATGGAGGTGGGAACACGGTGTGTGCTGTGGGCTAGTTGGGAAACCCAAATAAATAGTGTGGGGGAGGAGGAGGAGACAGATTTTGATGTGGTGGGGAATGGAGACTCGTGTAGGCTGGTGTGGAGTTGCTTTGAGCCTTGAAGATGGGAGGAATTTAACCTGGATTCATGCACTGAACTGATGGACCCATTTTCTTCTGGTGTGTTGATGGGCAGTGTTGTCTTGCCCTGCTACCCATCTCTGTGTCATTTCTTTTTGGAGAGTCTCTAGTGCAACAGGAATGATCTGGTGTAGAAAATGAGGAATGATTGAGCAGAGAAAGTGAAGGAGGACTAGGTGGAGAAGGAGAGGAAAGATCTGGTGGAGGAGGTATGAGGGACCTCGACAGGCTTGAGGAGTGGGCCTGTGAGAACCTCGTGAGGTTCAACATGGCCAAGTGCAAGGTCCTGAACCTGGGTCAGAGCAACCCCTCAGGGTACCACCTCAGGCTGGGGTGAGTGGCTGGAGAGCAGGAGAAGGGCCTGGGGTGTGCTGGGGGGTGAGGAGCTGGCCAGGAGCCCCCCCCCCAGCCTGGGCTCACCCCCAGCAGCGTGGGCACAGGGCAGGGAGGGGATCCTGCCCCTCTGCCAGCTCTGGGAGACCCCCCTGCCGTGCTGGGGCAGCTCTGGCG
>NW_008614581.1:4295-5293 GCF_000691845.1 Merops nubicus | reverse complement strand
GGCCAGGTTCGACAGGGCTTTGAGCAACCTGCTCTAGTGGGAGATGTCCCTGCCTGGGACAGGGGGGTTGAACTGGATGAGCTTTAAGGTCCCTTCCCACCCAAACCTCTCTGAGATTCCATGGTTGTGTGGGGTGGGCTCAGAGGGGCTCGTGCTGGTGATCCCAGCAGCTCAGCTGTGTTTTGGGGAGCCCACAAACCACCCACAGGGACAGATCTGCACAGAACATTTTGGGTGAGCTCCTGAGCCCCAACTCAGTGAGAGCTGCAGCAGGATTTTAGGCTCTGAAGCCAAACCCAGCTGAGGACCCTGCTCCAGGAGCCCCTTCCCAAGCTGCTAACGGGCGTTAAGGAGCGTTCTGGCTCCTGGCAATTAAACCTCCTTCATGATGGGGAAAAAAAAATCACTCATTACTTCCCTGGTGATTGCAGAGGGACGCTCCTGGTGCAGCCCCCTCGTGCTGCAGCCATTTTATGAGCGTCTTGAAATAGAGTTACTCAGCAATTAAAAAAAAAAAATCATCCTAATGAAATGTGCCTATCTGAAGGAGACAGATTGCTGCCTTCAGCTGTCTCCCTGGGCGGCTGCCAGGGCTGCAGCATGCTACAGGAGCTTCCTTCTTTGTCTTCTCCTCCTTTTCCTTCCATCTCTCATCATCTTTTACTGAAATATTATTCTGCTGGGTGATTTTGGCCACCCCAAAGGCTCCGTGGCGTTGGCAAGCCCCCCAGCTGTCTGCGTGCCACCCTGAACTCGTGGAAGCTTCCGAGTGCTGGGGGCTGGAAGGTGACCTGGGAAGCAGCAGGAGAGGACAGGGGGGGCAGCAGGCTTGGCTCAGGGAAGGGCTGGGGGAAAGCAAGAGCTGCTGCTTCTCTGACTGCCACGTTCTTCGTCGAAATCTGAACACTGAGAGGTTTCTAAGCAACCCCCCGCCAGCACGTGTGGCCTCTCTTGGCCTGATCCCAGCATCCTCTCGTTCCCTTTGGGTTGTCACCAGC
>NW_008614581.1:0-4285 GCF_000691845.1 Merops nubicus | reverse complement strand
GACTTCACTGTCCTCTCCTCTGTGGACCCACTGCTGCCAGCCCCTGTAGCTGGTTGAGTGACTTCCTGCACCACCCCACTGCTGCTGGGGGGTCGAGCCCTTCTCAGATCTCAGCTTGGGACAGAATCCCCTTGAGCTTGTAGATGGAGGGAAGTGCAAGCCCACCACCACCCCCTCCTCAGCTCCAGGATGGCTTAGATACCATCAACCAGGCTAGACTGGGCCCATGTCCATGCTTCAGGCTCCGTTTGCTCTGTCCTGGTCTTTTAGGGGATGTTTTTTTTCTTATTTCCTACATATACTGGGTATAAAAACTACTACTGTGGCTCTACAGCCCAGCTTCCTGAGCACTTCAATTTGAATGTCACCATTTGGCATGTTCCTTCCTCTTCATTCCTCATAGCCTGTTGAAAATCATGAAGGAAGGCTGAGAGACTTGGGGGTGTTCAGCCTGGAGAAGAGGAGGCTCCAGGGAGACCTTCTGGTGGCCTTTCAGGACTTCAACTTCTAGCTGTAGATGTCCCTGCAGGGGCGTTGGACTAGGTGACCTTTAAAGGTCCCTTCCAACCCAAACCATTCGATGAACTCTGACCTTATAGGATGAAAGACAAGATTTGTTGTGGACTGGAAAATGGATAATGCTTTTGGGGGTGATTCTTGGTTTTTTCTGCAGCCGTGGTGTTGCTTTCCTGGCTCTCCTGACGTTGAGGACAAGGCTGAGTAGATCTCCAACTGCACGTGGTCCCTTAATTCATGTTTGTGTGGCTCCTTGGAAAGGTCACCCCATCGAAATGCAAAATTAGAGAATCATAGAATCAATTTAGGGTGGAAAAGACCTTTAAGATCGTGGAGTCCAAGTGTGAAATTGTGCAACGTTGTTGTTTTTCCACCTGTGAGCAATAACTGTGGGAGTTCAGCCACTCTTCAGAAAGTCATCTTGTGTCATACTGAATTTAGGGAAATGAGGAGATAATTTATGCCATCGAGAGCATGTGCATGAGTCCTCCACTGGTTCTCCACTCGGTTTCTTAAGCAATCATCCTAATAATAATAATAAAAAATGGAAGGGATGTGGCCCAGATGTTTGTGTTCTGCTGGAGCAGTCACGTTTCCTGGGAAAATCATTGAGGGGACCCTAAAGACCACCAAGTTCCAAACCCCCCACCACGGGCAGGGACACCTCCCACTGCACCAGGTTGCTCAGAGAATATTTTTTAATAAAAGCTGCTCTTAAATTGCAGCAACAGCATTTTGCTGAGGGCTCCTGTTGGACTTGGTGCCTTTTTGGAGGAGTTAAAGGACGGTGGGTGGAGGAGAAGCAAAGTCACGTTCTGTGCTGGGGGTCACGATGCCCAACTGCCTTGTCACTAACTATTGCTGCTGCTCTTGCTGAACATCTCCCCTCTGTGAGGCTCAAGGCTGGGAGGAGAACTGCAGCCCTGACTCTCCAGGGATTGTGTGGAGCTGGTGTTGGGGTGGCTTTGAGGACATCTGAACCAGTGTGCTTTAAACACAGCCAATGGCCTCGGCCATCGAGCTGTGAGGAGCTGCAGGGTGCTGAGCCAAGTGGAAGAGCTGCAGCAGGTATCTGATGCACTGATGATATTGAGGGATTTATAATGGAATCATAGAGGGGTCTGGGTTAGAAGAAACCTTTAAAGTCCAACCCCTGCAGGGACAGGGACAGCCCCAGCTAGAGCAGGGTGCTCAGAGCTTTGTCCAACCTCCCCTGGGATGGTGCCAGGGATGGGGCAGCGACCACCTCTTGGGGCAGCCTGGGCCAGGGGCTCAGCACCCTCAGCAGCAACAATCACTCCCTTCTCTCCAGTCTAAATCTCCCTCTTTGCATTTCAAACCATCCCCCCTTGTCCTGTCCCAACAGCTCCTGCTCAAAAGTCCCCCCCCAGCTTTCTTCTAGGCCGCACTGAAGTCCTGAAAGGCCACCAGAAGGTCCCCCTGGAGCCTTCTCCTCTCCAGGCTGAGCACCCCCAACTCTCAGCCTTTCTTCATCCCCATCATGACATGTGACCTCACTCTCCATAGGTAGCTGTCATAGCAACTGTAAAGGTCACCAGGCTTTAATATTAAAGATAACAGATCATAGTTCTCTGCCTTGGGCAAACAAGTGTCTGTTTGGTTTGAAGCCTGGGACGAGAAGTCTGGTCAGGGTTCTCTGAGCTTTCCTTGAACCTGTAGGACTCCAGGTGGCTCTGAAAGGAAGGGAGGATGTTCAGCTGCCCTGGTGTACTGCTAATAGATTACTAGGAGATAATTAAAATGACTCTTTGGCAGCTTGTAATCATCCCCTGCGTTTGGTTGCCTCTTGAGACACGGCAGCCGTGTCGTAAGCAGAGGAGCCCTGGTGGAACGAGGCCTCCTGGAAAGGAGACAAAGGCTTGAGCCTGTTGGGCTGTGCACAGTCAGAGCTTGGTGAGTCGAGGAGCTTTGTGAGCTCCAGAGCAGCAGAGCCTCACTGCTGAGCAACCTGTGTGACAGGCTTTAACCCAAACAGCCACGAGACCCTGGCTTTGGGCTGGCACTTCTTCCTCTCGGTGGTGCCAGCGCTGCTGGGAGGGACAGGGCAGCTGTGAGTGGGTGTCTGCTCATGGTGGATCCTGGTCTGTGGCCCCTGGAGTTGGGGAAGTCTTCTTCTTGTGGTGGGATAGTGGGAAGAGGGCAGAAACTCGACACACCAGTCACTTGGAGACACGTGCTCCTGAGACACGTGCTCTGGACTGCAGACCTCAGAGGCTACAAGCCAGTTTGGGGTTTGGTGTTGGGCTGACTGACTGTCCTTTGAAGATGTCAGCACCAGGGATACGAGCTTGGCTCCCTGGAAGTTCCAATTTCCTTGACCTGGTTTTCCAAAAAGCTGTAGCCTCAAGAAGTCTGGAAGCCACCCTGCAGGGGTGGGCAGGGGGAGGGCACTCCCTTGGGCTCCTGTCGGGGTAGGAAGCAGTAAATCTGCTGGGGACATGATTTAGCTGGAAAATAACAGGCAAAACGTGTTGGGAAAGGGTAAGAAGGGGCTCCTGGTGATGAAGGGGACATGGGGAGGAAGGAAGATGATCATGAGGCTGTTCTTTTGTTGGCTTATATTTCTTGGCTTGAGGAGACCACGGGAAATCAGTCTCAGGACTGGGTGAAGTCTTTTCTGATGGCATGGAAGCAACAACTGAGGACACCTCTGCTGATTCTTCCAGCAGTGGCAGAAGAATTTGTCGTGGACTTCTGCATCCTGTTGGGCTGTCCTTGATTCTAAGGAAAAACCCCAAGTGCTGAAGGGGATTCTGTGCACAGGACACCGGGGTACTGGGGTGCCCTCCAGTCCAGAGGCTGCATCTCCCTTTTGATCCTACACAGATGGAAAGAGCTTCTCCCAACACCCTTTTTATGAGGTACAGAACCGAGTGCAAACGCTGATTTTATTAAATGGAATTAGCAGGCTAAAGCCCTAATTAAGAAGGGTTTACAATAATCTCTCAGAACAACCCAAGTGCTGGTGCCCCTCCTGCCTGCGGGCTGGGCCCAGCTCCCCTCCCTGCTCTGGGGGAGGTTTTGCAACGTGCCTCTTGTAAGGTTGTGTTGGGAAGGGCTCGTGTCTCTTCGAGGAGTTCTCTTGCCAAGCCCTCCCTCCTCAAGGCTGACAGAGGAAGGGGCTGCTGGAGTGTGGCCGAGTCATCTCCTGCTGGCTTCGAGGTGAATCTGGCTGGTTTTGTTCAGGCTCTTTCCTGAGTCACTTTTTCCTTGGGTGAGCCGTGTTTTGCTGAGCTCACGTGACCACCTTCACCCCAAATCATTCACTCAGCAGCCCGGGAAGCACTCAGGGAATTTTAAAAAGCAGTGTGACAAGATATCATTGTTACAGAAGGAGCCAGCTCCACGGATGAAATGCCTGACTCTAAACTTTCCCATTTTCCCTGCTGTCCTACGCCCTCCCAGCATCCAGCCAGCCCCCGGGGATGAATATTCCCTTTATCCTCCTGCCTTTCTTCCCCGATGACATACCCACCCTAGTATGATGTTGGGGAAGTTTCAGTCCTGCAGGGTAACAAACAAAGTCTGTGAGGGCTGGAAGGAAGGTGGGTGTCTTCACAGGGAGAGTCCCAGTGCTGACAGCACCCCCCTGACAGCACCAGGGCTGCTCAGCTCCCCCTGGAGACTCCCAAACGGTCCCAGGGCTTGCAAAAGGAGCTTAAATCCTGTTTGCTTTGGAGGATAGTAGGGAGGTGAGGCTGCTTTGGGAATGTACAGGGGAACAGAATGGTGGGGCTGGAAGGGACCC
>NW_008614580.1:0-5194 GCF_000691845.1 Merops nubicus | reverse complement strand
GTTCAGGAAATATTTCAAAATATTTCAAAACCTCAAGAATTGGAAGACACTAGAGAAGATTGCAGACAGATCATTTTCACAAATCATTTGGTTTGGTTGCCAGGTAGTCTTATCCTGAAAATAATTTACTTTTTTTTTTTTTTATTTATTTCCTTTTTCATGAAGATATGTCACTGATCTCCAGTGAATACATTATGGGATTGGAATTGTAACCTAAACAAAGAGAAAAGTTTCTGACAAATTAAAAAAATTACAAGGTAAAAAAATTGAACATTTGGTGTATATTGAAGGTGAGGGAGAAATTCAAATTGTAAGTGGAGGATGAACCCAACACCTAGTCAAGACACTCCACAGCAATGCTTACATGATTGGTGCTGGTGCAAGTGTATATGAGGAACTGGCTTGTGACACATGTTTGCAGACCCCTTGTACACTGTCAAAGTGCTGGGGCTTAAACCTCCAGCCCTGAACAAGGGTTTACGTATGGATGATGTCCACAACCAGGCAGGAAAGACCCTCCTGATTGGTTTTCACCCAGGGCCTGGTCAACCTTGGGTGGGAATCAATTATACAATCACCACCAGGTGCCCCCACCTTCAGCATTAACATCAGGTGTCCCTCCAAGTTAACACCATAAAGGCTGGCTCTGCCTGCAGTGGTGTTGGTGGGAGCTTGTCTATATAGTGTCTGTACTATGTAGGATTTCCAGTTACTGGAAGAGTTCCCCCAACTGCCTGTTGTAAGCAGAGCCCCCAGTGATGGTGGAACATCAATACTGCTGGGAGCAGAGGAAGGAATATACCCATAATAATGGCATTGTTCTATAGTCTGTGGCAACACAATTGGAATTGTACTGGTCAATTTGCTCCTGTTTCTGCTATGTCTTCCACTCTGAGTAAGTATATCAATCTTTTAATTCTTCCAGTGGTTGGCCACCTCAGATCTCTCATTTATGATTTAAGACTGGAGGCAGGGGTCTGATTTGTATGTTTGCTGTTAATATCCTTCATATTGGGATATGCAGTCAACAAAAGAACTGTCCAATGCATTGCTTATTAATTTCTAGATGCCTGTATATTTAAGCAGAAATGTGTGTTTAATTCACATGAGGGAGTACAATAAAAAATCCCTAGCAAAGACATTGTCTTGCTATAACTATCTGATTACTTTTTCTATGTAAAGATAGGAGATCAGAGTGGATAATCCAGCAGAACAGGCCACAGACTTTCTCGGGATTATTCTAACCAGTGACATAAACATCACTGGAAGCTTTTGAGCCCCAAAATGTTCAGGTTAAATATTTCTGTAAGCTAAAGAACTGAAGGGTCTGTGTTGCATCTACTGGTAATTTTATTAGAGGGCAAGACAGGATGTATGGGCAAAACTGAGAATTTCTAACTAACAGAAGACATCAGAAAAATAGGTAGATAAACAAATCTGTGACTTCACCTCTTTGAAGGAGACATCAGGGTCAGCATTGGCTGAATTTGCTTTTCAAGAGTATCTGCTCTAAAAGGAAAGAACAGTTGGTGTATTTACTACAAACCACTCACCTTCCTTTCATTGCCTTAATGTGCATCATCTAACCATTCCTTATTGTACAGCCAGACTGGGATCTTTGGGTGTCAAATGTTAACAGACATTAAAGATCCATTACATATCTGTTTTTTATTTAAGTTCATCCTTTCCAAAAATCATATGGCAAATAATGAAGAATAAACGATTACACCTGCAACTACTACAGTTCTGTAAGGTTCTAACTTTGGAAGTATTTGTAATCTTCTGAGTTCAAGAGTAGCAAGAAGTGTCATGTATGTCTGAACTGTTAAATTTCCTTCACAGTTGACAGCTGGGTCTATTGGTTTCAAGTGTGTTCTGTTGGGTAACATCATACTTAGATATCTTATTGTTGGGTAAAACTTCTCAGCGTGTTTTACACATTCCTGAATGTGTTGGAAGAACCTAGCTTGGCTTTACTAGTGACTTTATAAAGCACAAGGTGATACTGGTATTAAACCAGCCCTATTGTCTAGGTTTAAAAGAATAAACATGAACACAGTAAAAGCTTAATTCTTCAGTATAGTCTATTAGATTAACTGATTAAAATTTAACTCAAGTTTTTGTTTTGTTATTAAATTAAGGTTCAGCTAATCAATCAGTTATGAAACCTAGCAACAAGATCCTGTCTAACTTCAGTTTTCATACTCTCCATAGTCAATAACACTAGAAAATTTAATAGTCAGCAAATACAGTCAACATGAGGAACGTGACAAGTCAGCTAACTGCTATCTGTCATCAAGGCCAGACAGAAGCTGAAAAGATAGCTCTGGAGACTAACACAAGATAGAGGCTTTGTTGATTAGCAACACTCTGCCCATAAAGAAAAGTTTTTTTGCAAGTTGAGGCCTGCTGAAATCCTCACTGCTATCATTACAGGAAGAACGAAGCGCAGTCCTAAGGTACATGCCTCTAAGTTTTAGGCAAACAATAGCAGATGCATTTCTTTAAGATTCTGTTAAATGACTAGCAGACTGACAGTTAGCATCCTTCCTTTGTCTGTACTATTGTAGTATGCTGCTTAAAGCCTTCCCTTTGCCCATGAGTTTTTCATTTATGCATTCTGAAAAAGTTTGCACCAAGATCTCCTCATGAACACCTTAACAGATTGTCATCTGCAAAAAAGAAGTTGATAATTGAACCAGAGAAAATGTACCTTCATGTTCAGAAAAGAAAATATCTGAGTATCATAAATGTTACACAACAAACTCTTAGCTGATTTTCTATTTGCTCTAGTGGTCACTGTTTATGCACAGTAAAACCAGGTAGAACCTATGACAGCTCTGTCTCCTGGCACCTGCAATAGTCTAGATAGGCTTCAAGATGAATTTTCTTATCTTTTAACAAGTAATCTATTCAGATAAGCGCTATAAGCTTCCCTACATTGATCCACTGAAGATCCCCAAGCAACCTTGGTGGATCAGTTTAAGGAAGCTCTAACTATGTTGCTTAAACTACACCGTATCTCTAGTGCAGATAAAGACAGGAATATCCAGAAAAAAAGAGCTTTCTGTTATTATCATTCTGAATATTTTCTAGGCATGAAAATTTACTTTTATTTTAAAAAGGAAAAAAGATGTTTCAAGACACAGAAGATGTATTGCACTTAGTGTCCTGTAAGATGTAGAGCTTCTTATCACAAAAAGATTTATATCCAATGATCTCAGATGCATTGCTTTTTACAGATGCTGTTGCAACTGGGGAGATGTGATGAACCACTTACCATTCCTATCTGTAAAAGAGAGAGAACTGATTTGCTACATAAAAATATGTGCAAAGTACTGGATCATATTAATCACTTCCAAGCTCAAGTAGAGATTTAAGAGGAGTTTCACCTAATGTATATCAACCACTGCACTATATTGTATGGTGGTAGGACATACACTAAAGTGATCTTTTGTGTGTTTGTATGTGTTCACACATTAGGGGGCAAGAGGGTGAGGGATAGAGGAAAGTAAATACACCCTTTTCTCTGAGCCTTTTGATTATTTTCTCTAGGAAAATGTTCACCTACTCATGGTTGTTTGAAAACATTGAATCACCTTAAATGGTAGAGAGGCTTGCAATGTATTATCTACATGCTCAGCATCAAGCCTGGTTCAGCTTTGGGCATGATGTAGGGTTATTATGAAATCCTTCCTTTCACCACTGTGGAAGCTTTCTGTGATTGTTTTTCCTGTAAACAGAATTTCTAAATTTAAATGAGTTATTTCAACAGTAATAATATAATGCTTTCATGATTTTGAAGGGTTTAACACTAACCTCTCTGTACAAAAGCTTTACATGGAAAAAGTTCTTTCTGCAATTACCTGTGGAGTTGGCATAAAATGGAAAAAGGAGACTGATATACTGTCATTGAACTCTTAATTTTAATGCTGGCAGTTTGCTCAGGTTTTTTTGTGGAGTCAGTCCTATTTCTGGGTGTACTGCAGCAATTCATCTTAAAAGCTGTAAATAGCTAAGATCAAGACTGGGAGGCAAGGCATGGTGAAGATATGCCAGACTTGAGGAAAATGGAAAGGTTATTTTTGGTTAATACTACTATTTATGTCTGCACTAGAGAGGGGTCAGATAAGTGGAAGGAGGTTTTAGACTGCTTTGACAGTTAAAGTACAGATGTCCTTGCAGGAAGGCAATGCTGTTCATGCCAAAACCTCTGGTGGGTTAACCCTGGCTGAGCACCAGGTCCCCACCAAGCCACTCTATTGTCTCCCCCTTTCCTATCCCTCCTCTGCAGACCAAAAGGGGGAAGGAAAACAAGATGGACACAAAACCCTTTGTGGGTAAAAACAAAGGCAGTTTAATGAAAAGCGAAGGCAAGCAAGGGTGCACATGGAAGTGAAGGGGGTAGGGGTGGGGGGAATCACAAAGATTTATTCTCTACTTTTCATCCCCAGGCAATGTCTGGCCCCTTCCTGGGAAGCAAGGCTCCAAAGTGCATAGGGGTTGCTCCAGAGGACAAAGGAGTAGTAGCCCCCCCTCTCCACCCTTGCTTTAGAGTTGAGCAAGTGTCATATGGTATGGAATATTCCTTTGGTCAGTTCAGGTCAGCTGTTCTGGTTACGTTCCCCCCCCCATCCCACTGTGGGAAGATGTCAGAAAGAGCCTTGGTGCTGTGTGAGCACTGCTCAGTGGTAATAACAACGTGAGTGTTACCAACACCCTTCTAACTCCCAGCACAAAAGCTCTGCACCAGGAGAGCTGCTATGGGAAAGTCAGGTCAGCTAGACCAAATATAACTTCACAATATTTTGCTAGTCTTCAAGTAGAATCATGGAATGTCTGGGCTGGAAGGGACCTCCAAAGGTCACCTAGTCCAACTCCCCCTGCCGTAAGCAGGGACATCTCCAACTACAGCAAGCTACTCAGAGCCTTATCCAGCCTGATCTTGAATGTTCCCAGGGATGGGGCCTCCACCACCTGCCTGGGCAACCTTTTCCAGTGGTCTGTCACCCTCATACTGAAGAACTTTTTCCTAACATCTAACCTAAATCTACCGTTTTCTAGCTTGAAGCCATTATCCCTCATTCTGTCACTACAACCCCTTGTGAACAGTTCCTCCCCTGCTTTCTTGTACCCCTTTCAGGTACTGTAAGGTGGCTATAAAGTTCCCCCAGAGCTTCCTCTTCTCCAGGCT
>NW_008614579.1:0-2008 GCF_000691845.1 Merops nubicus | reverse complement strand
ATGTGGTTCCTATGGATACAAAGGTGCGGATGCCCCGGGATGGAGCCAGAACTACAAGGCATAAAGTGTACTGTACTGTGCTGTGAAGTGTCCTGTGACTGTGCCATGAAGTGTCCAGTACTATGCTGTGTACTGTACTGTGTCGTTCTGCGCTACCTGGAGGAGCCAGATCTACTAAATTAAACTGCCTAGCTATTGTTAAGGAAGATTGATATCTCAGCACTGATGAAGAAATTGCAGACTTGTGTGAACTTTGCTCATTATAATACGAAAACCCACCTCCTGGCCAAAAGCTACCTGACTCTAAGGCAGACCACGCCTCGGACACTCCTCCCCGGGCGTGCGTGGCAGCCTTGAGATGGCAGACAGGAGGAAGGTGGAGACTTGCAGGAGTCCATGGGAGAGAGGAGGAGCAAGGTGCATCACCTAGCATAAAAGATGGCTTCTTAGCAACCAAACTTGGAAGCTTTCCCCACCAAGGATCACGACGATCCGAAGGACCAGTGGGATGCCGCATGGACCTGGGACCATAGGGACACCTTGGACCTGTAGTGGTAGCTATTACTCTCTTTCCCCTCTTTACTTTACTTTTTCTGTCACTCTTTTACCTATTGCATGCTGCTTTATGGGCAAACAATAAAGTTCCACTGTTTGATTGAAATAAAACTCCCCCTTTGATTTTACTTTTGCACTTCGAAGATCGCAGCAAACGAACCATCACATATCCGCTGAGTGGAGAGGACCATGACACCCAGACAGGGATAGAATGGGCCCAGAAATTTTGGAAAGACAAGGATGATAGAATCAAGAGGAGAGGAATGTGTCTTCACAGTGGGGAGTGGTGGGGGACCAGTTTGTGGAGTGCAGAGGTGCAATCACCGGTGCTCCAAGGTGATAGACTGGTCACTTTACATACAAAAAGAACCAAGCAAGAACCACCTGAGAACTTGAATGAGTTTAAACAAACCTAGATATCTACCTCAAGAAATTTATGTAGCCTAAACCTCTGAACTTTTGGCACTAGTAGGCATGCTTAATGAACTCATACATAGTAACTTCTCCTCCCAGGGGAGGCATGAAATGAACTTAATGAGACATACAACGCCTGATGTGAAGGGGGGTACATGTCAAGGGGGATATGTGGTAAGCGGATCGGGAAGTCTGTACACTCTGAGTATCTCAGCCAATGAGGAAAGGAGGAGGGAAATTGTGGCCGGGAATTTAGGATAAAAAGGGGGCTGCGTCCCCCAGAAAAACTGAGACCCCACCGGGATATGCCCCTGGACTCTCCCTTTATTCAAATAAAGTAGATTTTTTTACAGGACTCCTCTGTCTCCTTTGTGAATAACAACTTCTGACAATGGCATTTTCTGTACAATTGGCAGCTCATCCAGGATCCTTCCAGCTTCCAGGGATGGCAGGCAGCAAATGGAGCTGACGGCACCTCACTCATTCTTTGGTGATCAGTTCCCTTCAGTGACTGCTGGCACTGGACAACTGATTGGGTTCCCGAGACTGTTCAGGAGACAGACGAGTGGTGGACCGGGTGGGGGGGTGGTCCGTGAAGTTCGACCAAAGAGATAAAGGAGAGAAAAATGTCTTAAGGCCACCCAGGGAGGGTGAGAGAACTATACCAGACAGTAAGCCGGAGAAAGGGGTTCGAGTCCCCGCTAATGTAAACTCTGCTCATTTGGTATAAGGGAGGACACACCCTTGCAATGTTAAAGGGCTGTGAGCACCCATTTGGTAATTTCCTGTTCCCCATTTGGTAATTTCCTGCAGCGTTTGTCTCAGACAGAGGGTCTAGATACCGCCGGGGTTTAAAGGGGTTTGAGTCCCCATTTGGTCTGTCATAAGTTGGTACTTTGAAATTCACACTTTGTTTCACTGGAATATGATTATCGGATCTTGATCACTATTTTGGTATGTTGGTCTAAATGTGTGATATTGTTGTTTGGATTTTTTTTGTTTGTTTCTTTGCTTGTTTGTAATGGTAATAACATTTGGA
>NW_008614578.1:594-2458 GCF_000691845.1 Merops nubicus | reverse complement strand
CCCCTTCGGTACCGGATTGTGACACTGCAAGACATCAACATTAGTGTTGTTATAATGTATTTAATAATTAACCAAATATATGAATACATTACAGGGGCACAAAAATGAAATACCAAAGATATGTTTATGATTTCTTTGCATTCATTTCATTAAACCTTTATGTTTTGAACTATATAACTTTTATAAATATTGAACAATACTGTGATGGCATTTTTATTTTAGGGATAAAATGTAAAGCCATAGTGTATTAAACTTTGCTGCCCTATATAGATATAATACTATGACTCTTTCTTATGGCATATTGACATCTGAAGAACTTCACTTTCTGAGCTAGAGGTGATCTTATAATGTTAGTGTTTCTCTTAATGTGTTAAGATCTCTTGAATCTTCTCTCATGAGAAGGTTGAAAGCTTATGGGTAAGAATTAGGGATTGAGACAACAAAAGGAGCCTTGTGGTTGGTGTCTACTACAGGCTACTTGATCAAGGGGAGACTATGGACAAAGCTGCCTTAATCCAGCTCCAGGAGACATCACACTCACAGGCTCTCATCCTACCGGGGGATTTCAACCACACTGACATCTGTTGGAAAAGTAGCATGGTTCTCCTGTAGGCAATCCAGGAGACTCCTAGAGTGACTAGATGACAACTTCTTAAGGCAAGAAATAGACAGCCCTACCCAAGGGGATGAGATTTTAAACCTGATGGTTACAAATGCAAGTGAAGTCATCAGGGACATCAAGATAGGAGGCAGCCTGGGCTGCAATGATCATGCACTAGTGCAGTTCATTGTCCTAAGGAGTTTGAGGCAGATGAAAAGCAAAGTCAGGACCCTAAATTTTAGGAAAGCAAACCTCCAGCTCTTCAAGGAATTAGTCAACAGGAGTTCCTGGGAAAAGGTCCTCAGGGACAAGGGAGCAGAACAGAGCTGGCAGGTCTCTAAGGTTGCTTTCCATAGAGTGCAAGAGCTCTCAGTCTCCAAGTGTAAGGAATCAGGCACGGGACTGGCATGGCTGAATAGAGACCTGCTGGTCAAACTGTTTAAAGGGCAAGGAAAGAGTCCTCAGGGACAAGGGAGCAGAGCAGAGCTGGCAGATCTTTAAGGATGCTTTCCACAGAGCACAAGAGCTCTCAATCCCCAGCTGTAGGAAATCAGGCAAGGAATGAAAGAAACCAGCATGGCTGATTTGAGACCTGATGGTCAAACTAAAAAGCAAGATATAACTAACTGCACAGGCAGTGGAAGCAGAGATAGGTATCCTGGGAAGAATACAGGCATGTTTCCCAGTTGTGTAGGGATGAGGTCAGGAAGGCCAAAGTACAGCTGGAGCTGAACTTGGCAAGGGATGCAAAGAAAACCAAGAAAGTCTCCTACAAGTATGTAAACCAGAAAAGTAAGGTCAAAGAAAGCATATCCCCCATGATGAGCAGCAATGGTGAGCTAGTAACAGCAGACGAGGAGAAGGCTGAGGTCCTCAACAACCTTTTTGCCTCAGTTTTCACTGGGAACTTCTCTCCTCACAGCTCTGTCAGACGCTGGAAGCACAAAACAAGCACAAATCACAAAAACTAGACACTGCAAACAAAGACCTGGTGCCAGGGCAGTCACAGGGGCTGGGTGAAGATTCGGTGGTCTGTGTACTAGATGCCTGGATAAGGAATGTGGTGGAATGCAGCGGAGGCTGCTTGCCCCATTTTCTCACCTATCTCACAATGGCAGTTGTCTACTCCCTGAAGATGCAGGTGCAGATAAGGAAGTTTTGTGCTGATTACACGGAATGATTGTCTGCCCACAGCGCCATCCCCACACTTTACACATCAGTAAAAAAAAAAAAGTATAAATGTCATCCCCAGCAACAGGCTCT
>NW_008614578.1:0-483 GCF_000691845.1 Merops nubicus | reverse complement strand
TCCCTTACTTACCCACATCTACCCCCTTCCCTTCACGAAACACAGCTCTCAAGTTGGTGGCCCACAAGACAGGGACCAGGGAGACAAAGTCCCTCCCACCATGAGTAAGGACAAGGCTTGTGACTATCTGAGTAACCTAAACACACAAAAGTCCATGGGACCTGAGGAGATACATCCCGGAGTAGAGGGAATTGGCTGACGTAGTTGCCAAGCCAATTTCCATAATATTTGAAAAGTCATGGCAGTCTGGTGAGGTCCCTAGTGACTGGAAGAAAGCAAACATCACTTCTGTTTTTAAAAATGGTAGAAAGGAAGACCCTGGGAACTAGTGACCTGTCGGCTGGTAACAAAATTGACAATGTCTCAGGGTACACTAGGTTTGCTTTTAATTCATGCAACTCAGAGTTGGGCTATCACCGCAGTGAATAGCAGCCATACAAAGATTCACACATACTTATGTGCGGAAAATGCCATTGCCAGAGG
>NW_008614577.1:9647-32951 GCF_000691845.1 Merops nubicus | reverse complement strand
CTAAAGGATTCTATGATTCTATAAGGGCAGCAACCTCCAAAGTAAAATGAAGCTATGTCCCACAGTGGTTTTGGTTCAAAGAAACAGTGCAGTTTTGAAGCACATGGCCCAGCTGTCCCTACTTATTCTACTTTGGTTCACTTTATGAAGTGGGTTTGCTCTGCATGAATTAGACTCCTGTAAAAGGAAATGGAAACAGCAGCTGTCCTCAAGATGAAGACCAAAGTCAATAGAGACTCTTAAGGGCATATCAGGGTCCAAATCATCATTTAGTCTTTCAGATCATATACAGTGGAGGCATTCAGTCTGAAAAAAAGTATCAGTTCAAGTGAAAACCTCAAAAGGCATTGAGTGTAGACTTAAGGGCCTCAGCAGAAGCTCCATCAATTCACTGATCCTTTTCTGTTGTACTTATCTACATGATGGGCAGGCACACCTCTTGGAACCTGTGATCATGCATTTAAAAATTTACTTTCTAAAATTCTGATCAGAAACTGACATTTTATAACAATAAATTAATTATTGAATAAAAATGTTATGGCTGTATTAGAAGTGTTCAGGACTGAAATGTAAAATGAAAATAATGACGTCTTTAATTAGAATGGTTAGGCCCATAAAATTAAGAGATTCACTTACATAAAAACACTGCACATGAACATTGAATGAAATTAGTCAAAACACATTTAAGATTTCTCATCGCAAAACTGTTTAATCCCAGAAGCTTCCCACATTAAGGGTTTGGCTTCATACATTTCAAAGCTGTAGCATGTTAAATTCCAATTACTTCATAAAAGGTAGGCAGTGTGCGTACAAAAGATCCTTGCAACAATAGACTGCATTATGGTGTGTCTCAAAGCTCATTATAAAGCAGCTACTACAGTGGACTCTGTCTGATAACTCACCACAATTTTTCTTCGTTTAGTCTTACTTAGAAATTGATCTTGGTTTGTAAGTAAATTCAGAGTATCCTAATGCACTTGTAATAATCCCCACTGGAAAGATGAATAATGTTCAGACTACATGTTCCACAGATACCATTCCCTTCTGTAGAAATGTGGGAAGAGTAATGAAAACTCCTTTCCTCTCCTCTGAAGTCAGTTAATTTTTTTCTATAAAAATAAACTCGCGCTGTCTTCACATCAGCAACCACCCAAACGCATGTAACTGAACTTAATATGCAAATTTGAGTATAAAGAAGCAAATTTTCTCCTTTAAAGTGCACATTTCATTAATCTCTGTCTACCACAGAACAATGTACCATAATTAAAAAATTATGCCTGTCTATGAAGAACCTGTTAACAAGGAAGTACACTTTCATATTAATCATGAGGAAACGCTGCCAAGCAAACACAAGTTCTTCATATCTTTAATTTTTGCTAAACCAGGAAAGGCTATTTTTCTGTTTGAAATATCTTTAAAGCTATTGCATACACTGCAAGTTTCCATGAGGCTTACAGACTCCAAGTTATGTTAAGATGAGCTTGTTCAGATCTGACCTAATATAGCCATAGAAGCATAGCACTGCTACTGAGTCAGCCCAGGGGGCCACCAGAAACTACTGTCCTGACTCAAACTATAGCAGTGGTCAACATTTATGAAAAAATGCAGAGTGATATTTCTCCAGCTTACCTTGCTTGCAAGCAGCTGTGACTCTAGGTCTTCTGAGGTGAAGGATCTATCACCTTCTGCTGAGCCCTGCTCTGTGATGTCCTCACTAGACTGTTGCGGCTGCTCAAACTAACTGGTGTAAACCTGGGGCAGATAACTCAGATATTTGTCCTTCCCTTAATTAACAGCATATTTCTCTTCTTTTTTATTTGCTCAGTTTTTCCAAGCTATACAGTAGGTGGGTCCCTCAAATGCTCATTGTACTGAATAGAGGCTTTTTTTTTGTAATCATCAGGCACCAATTAATGACAGTTTACTTGACTGCAGCTCCTTTCTTCTTGGTCTGCCATCCTGCCTGCAAGAACAAGGCTATGATAAAACTGACTCAGCAGCAAGAGCCTCTGTTCCCTTCAACATATGCTTGACTTTATCCAAACAACCCATTTATTAGAAAATGGGCATACAATGGATTTTTGAATATTTTTTTTTTGTAGGAATGGAACAAGTTCTGCTCCGCCTGGAGACAACTGGAAACTCTTGCCAAAAATTATTTCTAAAAGTAACAGTTTTGACAATGTACCGTTTCTGTGGAGGTCACAAGTGGTACTTCCAACATCACCTCAGACCAGTCTGACAGTTTAGAACAGAAGGCACCATCAAAATACATAATTTGGCTGATTGCATTTTCACCTACTGAGCCCAGTGCTGACACTGACAGCTGACAGCATGCTGCAGCAAACCTGGATTACACACAGAACAGTGTCTGAACCTTTTTATGAACTCTCACCGACTCAAAGGCTGCCTGAAAAGGATTTGGGTCAAAAGGAAGGTAGGATAGAAAAGGGCAGTGCAAGCTGGTGAGCAGGCAGGACACTGTGGGAGGGTTAGGATGCCTAGGTCTACGGAGAACTGCTATTGGGAAAAGGAGGATTATAGCAGTTAAGGGCTTGGTACAGGAAAAAAACAAAAGGCCCCTTTCAGGACATTCATGGGAAGGATGACAACAACTCTTTATTCATATTAATCCCTGGGGATTTTAAATACTGTAACTACTGGATTCTAAAGACTATAACCGATACATCTGAGCATAATCATATGGAGTAAATGAGAATCTTGCTTACAGAAAATGCCTTAAAAGTAAAATCCAATACAAGACAAAACAAAGGAATGGGAGAGGAGATGTGTAGAGAGGGATCAGTGTAAGTTAAGTTTTGATAGGCTAAGCCCATAGTGAGACATGTCAGCAACAGACAAAGATGCATAGCTGGTTTTCATGCACCAGGAAGAATTCCAGATGTGTCACAGCAAATGTTGGAAAACTGTAATTCCCATAGTGGCACTGGGCTATAAAGGTATCATCTTCTGTTAGCCCAAAGTAATGAGAGAACACATAAGTCACATTCTCATTGTGGAACCTTGTCCCACTAAATTGGCAGTAGGCTCAAGAAGTAATTGCATCAGGACGTGAGGACATTATTCATAACATGCTCATTACTGTGCAAGACACATCAGGCTATGGACTTAGAAATGTCTGCAAACAGAATGAATTAAAATGAATGCTGTTATCTAGACAGCAAACCAAACCATATTCATGTCTGCACAATCTCCGTGTCCTGCAGATGAAATCACAAGTCCAGCTAAAGATCTGCTCCTTGCTGTTGTGTTTGGAAAGGAAGCAGGAGAAAAACTGGTATCACAGACCCATCTCACAGAAATTTCCACAAGTTTCAGTGCTTTCTACAGCCTGTACACCCACTGTTTGGTTCTTATGCACATGGATTTGCTGTTCAGAGGTCTACAATCACCTAAGCCAAGTTTCTCCTATTGGCTTTTTTCTCCTTTTCCTTTTCTGGGGAGCAGGACAGAAAGGTACAGAAAAGAATTTTTAGGAAGAAGTCAGCATTCCATATAACTTTCTTGTCTTCAGGAGCCCAAACTAAAAGTAGTCACCTGTTGCAATTTGGTCATAGCTCCAAAGAGAGGCATTTATAAAGTAATTTGGGGGGATCCACTAAAAATGGATGAGGTTCTAAAATATGCATTTATTTGTCACTTTCTTGAAAAAATATCTTTTAATTCTTCTTGCAAAACATTGTTTAAGTGTTCCATGGGCTGTGCAATAATGATGTTTGATAGGGTTAGCAAGGAAAACATTCAGTTTTGTATAAATAGCAGGTTTTTAAGCATCCTTTCTGTGAAAAAATATTGTGGTACTTCAAAGTATGAAATGGGAAAACAATGGCAGGCTTGAAACCAGCCATTATGCTATTTGAGCTTAATGGTACTCACCTGGAGTGTGGGACAGTCACCTTTGTGTAATGTAAACCCTGGGGACTCTTTGATTTTCTGCACTGCACTTAACCACTGGCTGTGAATAATGCCTTTTTATCTTTCCAGAAATGCCATCCTAAAGGACAGAACTTTTTGTTCCATGAAAAGATCATTAAAACTAATGAGTTTCACAAGAAGTCTTCGTTTAAAAGAATCTGTGTTTTCATATGCTGAGGAACAGATCTCTGCAAAATTAACCTCATCTCCTCTAAACAATAGCCTTTGTGTGTCAACAAGAGTAGGCTTTAGTATTTAGCTATTTCCCATTCATTCTCAGGCATTAGAAGTTTTTCTTCTGTGCAGGGAGCAAGAATGTTGAATAATTTAGGTAGCCACTACACACAATGCAACAAATGGCAAAACTTAAGAAGAGCTCATGGAAAACAAAAAGACTAAAAATTCTTTGGCAAATGCTCAGAAATTATGAAAGCTCTGAGAACAGAAGAAGGATGTTGTAGTCTCCTCAATATGTTTATAACTATGAGTCTATTGGGGAGGAAATGGCAGTGTGAGCAACCATAAAATGTTCTAGGGTAGCCAGACTGGAATAGATACCATGACCTCAGACATAACAGACAGCATTTCTGCACTCTCTTTTGTTGTTTTTATTTGAGCTATCCTAGCTATTAAATGTGCCATTTCTTCATTTAAAAAAAAAGAAAGAAAGAAAAAAAAAAAGTTGACATTTTGCTGCAGAGGTCTGTGACTAGGACCAAGCGATAAATTAGGTAAGAATGTAAGAGCTGTACTCTATCAGAGCAAAAGACCACATAGTCCAGTACTGTGGCCCTGAAAGCAGACCTCATTCTGGAACACAGAGCCCAGTATGCTAGGGATGGTACCCTGGAGACATGTGGGGTTAAAGGAAGCACTCGCTGAAGCCTGTGAAAACTTTTTCCAATTATGGTAGGGAAAAGGTTTCAGAGAGTGCCAAACAGAATGTAATCATGCTTTGATCTCACAGAATGTTTAAGCAAAGTGAGACTGCAAATTTGACTATCAAATAGCTTCCTAAGAAATGTGAAGTTTGGGCTAAACACACAGAGATACAAAAACACTAAATTTGAACTCCACATCATTTTTTCATTTTCACCTTTGAGAAAGTTCTTTACAGATAGCCCAGTGAAATCACTGAAATGGAGACTGATATTCTGGTTAGAACAAGTGGTACTGACTTCATCCCGCTACAAAGTTTCAGGGCTTACAATATCTTGTCCATGTTAAAATTAATATTTGTTGAAATTAATTAATGCTTCAGAGTTTATACAGGAAAAGGAAAAGACTCGGTCATTAATTTGGAAGACATTTTCATGTTGTTTTGGTGCACAGAAGCTATGAATAAAGTGACATCTTTAGAAAATATCCATCAATGTATTTACAGAAACTGTATTAAATTCTCAGGCTTCCACAGGCTTTAAGGTTGAAATTGTGATCATAGCAAAAGCTAGGTTGAAAAATAAATTCACTACTTAAACTCACTCTCTTGAACACTTACGTTATTGGTTCTTCCTTCAAAAAAGTAGCTCCTCTAAGATATTTTGAAATTAACTTTTTTATAAAAAAACCCACGTTACATTATTTTGTAATCATGAAACATTTGAACTATTTAAAGAAAACAAAATTACACGTTCAGTGAGCATTCTTACCTTTAGTCATAACAGAAGCCTGTAAAGTTAGAAATCACTTATGTTTATACAGATCAGTCACACAGGGGTTTGCTGAACAGCCTTTCACAAAAACCTGTGTGTATACACATGCATACACACATAGAGAGAGTAGTTATATATATTTAAATTAGTGATTTCAGTTTGTCCTGATTCGGAGTTTCTGTTACTGTTGCTTGACCTAAATATAGTTGTGTGGGGCACCTGACCTTGGCTAGTAACTGATTTTCTAAGGCGAATAGCTGTTAGTATTCATTTCAGTAAATCCAGACAGATACAGTTTTCTAGAGAGTCAAAAATATATCAGCTTAGGGCTTATGCGCATCAGCTAAATGTATAGAAATCTGAAGGTCTGCAATAATTTGGTAGATGCAAGTTCTTCTCTGTAATTCAACACAACTAAGACAGATTCAGTTCTTATATAGAGATTCCTTACATGCATCAATAGTTGAAGAAACAATTGCTACTTAAATATAATTTATTTTTTAAAACATATTTAATACTTCAAGGAGCCACATGTCCTATAAACAAAAGCTCTCACAGACTTGGTTAGACCTCCAGAACCTTCCATTCTTTAGAAAGTTAATTCCATAAAAAAAAAAAATATTTAAAAAGAGAAATCCAGAGGACTGCTGAGCAGTTACAGCTCGTGTTGATTTTACTACCTTAGAGACAATTCCACATGCTTTTGGTTTTACAAGATGGTACAGCTGTACCACTTTGAGCAAATTCTTTAAGACAAATAGATTTGCAACATAGAGAAGAAACTGTGCAGTTTTCCTACAGATGTCCCGTATAGCCTCCGTAAACTGCTAGTCAGAAATGAGAGTTTAACTTAAAAAAGTGAAAGGCTGATGTCCTACTCAGGTCAAAGGACTCAGATGTACAAACCACTTAGATGTACCAATGTATAGTTAGCTAACTAGTTTTAAATGTTTCCATTGTCTATAAATCCTGGACTATTTTTGACTAAATAAAATTTTTTTTTGTCAAAAAAAATCTTAAATAATGAAGGTGTTTTCTAAGTTCAAGCAACCAGATGACTTTTCACATTACTGGAAAGTGCAATAACCAGCCACTAAAGATGGCCTATACAACCAGCTCTAAAATGGAAAAGACAAAAAGACACATATAAGATGCAAACAGAAATCACAGATAAGTAAAAGAGACCATAAAAACAACCTTCTGAATAGACTACCTACTTTACAATGTAGAGTGAGTAGTGACTTTAATTGGCCTACTAGAGATGCCCCACAGATGCCTGATTTTCGGACCACAAAGCTCAATTATTTTCTGATCATCAGGCCACCTTCAGATCAAAGAATTTTTTCTTTTCAGAAAAACACAGAAACACTGGAATAAATTGGAAATATATCTATCTTTTCATATTATGCATTTGTCATGGTCATCGACAAGTCAAAAATCAGAACAGTCTTCTTTAAGGTGAAGTTTAGTAACAGTTTGCTTCTTCTTAGTAAATCATATTGATGCTCCAACAGAAATGATAACTCTGATTCTGCAAAGTGTTGTTTGTGGCTACTGAGTGGTTCCTAAAGGACAACCCTACAGAAATAACGGGACTAAAGCAGTACCAACAGCAGTTAATTCCTTTCCCAAAGAATTTTCCAAATCAATGGTAGTTAAAAATATCCCTATTTTTAAGATTCTTTGTATTCTGGTAAAGGTTTCTATTACCTTTTGGTTTTTTTGCTTAGTTTTAGTTTTTTTTCAAAAAATGTAATTTTCAAAATGTAGCACAAATGGACCTACTACAAAGTAAGCTTGTGACAGAAAGAAAAACAGGTATTCTACAGAAAGCTGACAGAAAACACACAGTTCTTAAAAGGCACATAGGGATTAAATTACTCACTTTCCATTAAAATTAATGTAAGAGGTGTCACTACCTTCCACACACAACTGAAAATCTGGGATTTTGTAAAGAACATGTTATGTCTCCCAGGTAAACATCAAATTTAAACGATATAACTATCATCACATTACCTGAGATGGAATAAGGCAAGAACCTGGTACAGGCTGAGATCTCAAGCTGTGGAGAGCAGCCTTGATGGCTGGGGGTCATGGTGGACAATAAGCTGTACAGGGGTCAGCAGGACACTGCTGCAGCAACAAAAGCAAATCAGACCCTGGGCTGCATCCACAGGGGTATCACTAGCAGAGGTGGAGACCCTATCAGCCCACTTCACTTAGGGCTTGCCAGGCCACACCTGGAGTACTGTGTCCAGTTCACAACTGAAGAAAAATGCAGACAGAGTCAAGAGCATCCAAAAAAAGGCCACAAAGATGACCAAGGAGCTAAAGAACTTGTAAGGAAGGGCTTGAAGGAGTTAGGTCTTTCTCCCTGGAGAATGGACGTCTAAGAGTTGACCTCATCACAGTATTCCAGTACTTAAAGGGCTCCTACAAAGAGGACAGTCTTTCTCTCCACATGGAGATGACAAGGGGCAACAGGTACAGTTTGCACTGGGAGAGGATTCATCTTGACATAAGAAAGATATTTTTTACACTGAGAACAATCAATGACTGCAATAACCTCCCCAGTGATGTGGTAGAGTCCCCATTGCTGGAAATTTTCAAGGTGCCACTGGACAGGGTGCTAGATAACCTCATCTAGGTTTCCCCTCTCAAAAAAAGTTGGACCACCTGATCTTTTGAGGTCCTTTTCAGTCTTGGCTGTTCTGTGATTCTATGATTTTCATACACTTTGTTTTAATCAGTTCTTGTCATTTTAGATATTAAGATAATGGTGAAGGCTTTAAGCAGTATTAGAATATTTAACAAAATTTCAAGATTTACCTTGCTCACTCTAGGGAAATTATATCCCAGTAATAAATGATCCAGGGACTTGTGTCTCCACGTGTAGAGATTTTTCAAGAAGGAAAAATGGCATCTTAGAAATACATCACTTCCCATCTTCCTCCTCAGAGTTAATTCTGTCTCCTGTCTGAACAAAGCTTCAAACCTAGACAAAAATCAGGTCTTCCTTCAGGGTAATTATCACATGGACCCTTCCAAGTTCTGCCAGGTTGGAGAAATCCCAATCCCAGTACCTCCTAATTCACTTATGTTTATACTACTTTCCCCCCCCTTTTTTTTTATTGACCTAATCAAACAGGTCATATACTAGGAAGAAGCTAAAGAGTCCTTTAATTAACTGAACATCCTTAGATTAGCCTTGTTTTTCCTTCTCCATTCAAAGCTAGTGTCTTTGCCTCTCCTCTCTTTTTTTAATATTTAAGGAAAACCAACATCTGAACATGAGACACACCACATTATGGAGACCGTTTTGTTTTTTTAAAAAAGGTTCCAGTTATTCAACATGAAGGCTCTGAAAATGATTATTTGCACTGAATAACTTTTACCCTAGTTTAAATTTAGGGAATATATTTGAACAGAAGAGGCTGTCTCAATTCCCTGTGAAGTATTGTCATTTTTTTTCCAAAATACTCTATGTGTCATAGGAAAGGAAGCTGAAATACCATTAAACATTTAGTTTATGGATTTATTTATGACAGGAAATGCATTCTTCCTTCGGGAACTAAACTATTCTGAACAGCTGAACAATGTTGCTGAACTTGTCAGCTTCAAACAGAAGGCCAAGTACAATCCTCCAGCATCCACCCCCCATCTGAACTGTTCACTCCAGTATAGCTCAGTGTAATGACTCACTGTTTAACACAAAATAATGACAACAGCTATGTGATAGAGTTTTTTAACTGCTGTTTAAAACTGCAGACACTACTTTTCTCAAAAGTGTGCACATTGGAGGGAACAGGGGAAGAAAAGTATAGAATTGCCTTTAATAAGTATACTTTCTTCTTAATCTTGCAGAGGGGATGCTGGCTGCTGCTTCTAAAAATCCTGTAATGTAGATGCCAAAGTATGGAGCCAGATTTGCACAAATGTTAACATATCTACAGGATTCCCCAGTGGGGCTGAGAAAGACACTGTTCTCCATGAGACAGTTCACAGACAGCTCTTCTGGGACTCTGTGCAAAGCTCTGCTTCTAATCGAGGGCCAGGGAGGACAAGGACTACTGAGGGACTCACCCTTGCAACATGAAAAAGCTTTGTGTCAAGGGGGGTTTTTCCTGCAGTGAGCATAATCCTCTCAGCAAAATTATATCAAAGGGACACAATAACTAGTAGAGGTCACAGAGAGCAGAGCTATGCCCTTGGAATGGGTGGCAGAGGGTACACAGTACAAGAAAGTGCATGCAGATCAGCTCCATTTTTAATTATTTTTTTTTTATTTCCAGTGCACTTTATCCACAAGTGTTCACACAGCACGAGACAAAGGAGAGGGGAGAAGGAGGAGATGGAAAGAGGCTCTTTCTTGAATCTTTTTCTCCAGCCTGCATCAGGGGAAAAGCAGAGGGAGCTGTGCTAGCGCTGTCCCCTAGCACACGAGCGCCTGAGCTGCATTCCCCGGGAGGCTGTATTACTTCTGCATGCTGGACGGCTCCAGGAGGCACAACACCTTTCTTCTAGACGAGGGTCAGCTCAAAGAATGAGGCAGATCTGCCCCATTCACTGCCCAAAACTGCAATTTATGGCATATTATGGCCCCAGATAAAGTAAAAACATTTGTACTAGGGGATTTAACCGTTTGGATCCTTGGAAAGGAGATGGAAAAAGGATGGATATCAGTGATGTAATGCTGGTTCTGAAACAAAAATGTTGCCCAGTTTAGAAAAGACAATTACGTAACTTAAATGACAATAATAAATAAACAACACTAGCACTGGACAGAAGAGAATTCCTTCATTTTAAAGCAGACAGACCCAAAAGCAGGTGCAGATAGCTTGGTCACTGAGAGAGAGACAGATGCTGTGGCAATGCAGCACAGTGCAGCAGCTGCCTGACAGCATCTCAGCAGCTGGAAAAACAGATGCTCAGGTAGCAACCGCCTCTACAGCTGCAAAAAGCACGACATCTTCCCCTCTACATCCCAATCAGAGGCCTCTGGGATGACCTGTGTCTATTAATTCAGTGAGGTGGCAATTCAAGCCTAAAAGCATTTTCTGATCATGCTTATGTGGCCAGATTGCATAAAGCCAAAAAAGCACTGTTTTAATGGAAAGTCTGCCCTTGTTCCTCAGCATATTACTGTTCAATTTCTCTGAGTCCCTTGCAGGTTTGTGCATTATCTCATACGACTACTTTTATTTAGTTTTTCTGTAATGTTTTCCGTCTCTTCAACATCTTGAGAAATAAGAAAAATAGTCTTGTAGTTGAAATCTGTGGAAATAGTGGAAAACTGACTTTTAATTTTTATATGAAAGGAAGACACAATGAAGGAAGAAGAGAACAGATACTTGGGACTTTTGCAAGAAAAGGAGGGCTAAGGACAATCTCCATCCTTTATTGGATGCAGAGGGAAACATAACCACCAAGGATGAGGAAAAGGTTGAGGTACAAGGGAATCGAGGGCACCCTCAGTAAGTTTACAGAAGACACCACGTTAGGCAGGTTTGTTGATCTGCTTGAGGGTAGGAAGGCTCTACATAGGGATCGGGACAGGCTGGATTGATGGGCCAAGGCCAATGTTATGAGATTCAACAAGGCCAAGTGCCTGGCCCCACACTTGGGTCACAACAACCCCAGGCAACTCTACAGGCTTGGGGACGAGTGGCTGGAAAGCTGCCTGGTGGAAAAGGACCTGGGGGTGTTGGTTGATAGCTGGCTGAATACGAGTCAGCAAAGCACACAGGTGGCCAAGAAGGCCAACAGCACTCTGGCTTGTATCAGAAATAGTGTGGCCAACAGGAATTGGGAAGTGATCATTGCCTTGTACTTAGCATTGGTGAGGCTGCACTTCAACTACTGCATTCAGTTTTGGGCCCCTCACTGCAAGAGACAAAGTGAGGTGATGAGGCACGTCCAAAGAAGGGCAATGAAGCTGGTGAAGGGTCTAGAGCACAAGTCTTATGAGGAAAAGTTGAGGGAACTGGGGTTGTCAGTCTGGAGAAAAGGCAACTGAGGGGAGACCTCTTTTGGTGACTGCACCTCCCAGTAAGTAGGACACTGTTATCAGTAGGAAGCACAAAGGCCAGACGCTTCCATCCCATTCTATAGTACACAGGAAGGATATGAGGTAGCTAACAACCAGAGGAATAAACAGACTGATGCATTCACTCATGGTGTATGACAAAGCAAAGAAAGGAGTGAGCCAAGTTAGAAGCCAGGTCATTAGTCCAATTCCAATCATATAGTAGAAGCAACATCATTACATACATAATGCTCCTTCTGTCCTGGTTGTGATGTTGTCCTGCCATCACTGGGAGTTCTGCTTGTAGCAGACAGTCAGGAAGACCTTCCAGTAATTAGAAACCCTAGACAGAGCATTCACTGCCAACAAAGACAGCCTTTCTACTGTTAACTTTAGAGGTGGGACACCTGATGTTAATTCTAAAGGCAGGGCACCTGGTGGTGATTTCCTAATTGGCTTTCACCCAAAGTTGGCCAGGCCTTAAGAGAAAACCAAGAGCAATATCTTTCCTGCCTGGTTTTGGACATCATCCACCTGTCAACCCTGTTTCAGGGTTTGGGGTTTAAACCCTAGCCCTTCAAGATGTTACTGCTCTCTACAACGACCTGAAACGAGGCTGGAACAAGGTGGGTGTCAGTCTTTTCCCAAATAACAAGTGATAGGACAGGAGGAAAAGGGCTCAAGGTGCACCAGGGAAGGTTTAGGTTTGATATTAGGAAAAATGAGTTCAGTAGAAGGCGTGTTAAGCAATGGAAAAGGATGCCCTCTCACAATCCCTGGAGGTATTTAACAGACACCTAGATGTGGTGCTTAGTGTCATAGTTCAGTGGTGGACTTTCCTGCACTAGGTTAATGGTAGGACATGATGATCTTAATGTTCTTTTCCAACCTAAACAATTCTATGATTTTATGACTTGGGTAAAATAAAACTTCAGCACTCAGCTGGCCTGGGTTCTGTAGCCCAGTTCTTGAAATCTTAATGGACAATTTTAAATTACACAGGTTTATGTCTTTTTTTTGTACAAATAATAGTATCACTGTATATGTGGTAATTCACACTTTCTAAGGCTTTTTGTCCATTGTTTCCTTTTTAAAGATGTAACAGGGTCAGCCTCCTGAAACACCTGTGGACACCACAGATTTAATCATTTATTCACCTGGTGGGTTGTGTTGCTGTTGTTCTTATTGTTATTTCTCTTTTTTTGTCTGTGTAAAGAATCAATGACAATAGTAACAACAAAACAAAAAAAAAGTCAGCTTCAGCATGGAACTTATCCATTGCCTAGAACAGTCAAAACCAAAATATGAAGTTTTGGCAGCTGCACAAAGTGCCCTAACCCAAGGCCAAGGGCAAAACAGTATCATAGAATATCTTTCATCCTAGATAACCAAGAACGCAGCTTTGGTTTGGTTTGTTTTCATAAAGGACACAGCTCCAGTGGTTTACTCTAGTTAATAGGACAACCACCCCCATACCCCCCCCTAAAAATAAAAAAATAAAAATTAATCTACCAACTATTCTGGAGCAAGTTTTCCTCTGATCAGAGACTTAGCAAAATCTGGTATACTTTTCTGATGAAAATGTGGCAAGACTTCTAAGGAAGTTTTTGGGTTGGATCATTCAGTGTTCTCAGCCATCAAGTGTTTTCCACGGAAAATTCCCAACCAGCTGTACTACTAGCCAGACATCTGGAGTATTACTTGGAGGTGTCTGTGTCTGGAACAACTGCTGAACTGTGAGAATCAGACCAGTGAGAGACGTTACACCATGACCTTAAACCTAACCCCACAATCCAACCGCATATCCTGTGGCTACTAACCGCATGTAGAAATCTACATTTTGAACCCCTCGCTGTTTCTCCCCGTGCATGTACTTACATCACCAAGAGAAGGAAATTAAAGTACCTGATCACTGTGAGGCACTAGGACACAGTTAGGAGCTAGGTGAGGACATCATAGTAAGGTTTTTGTCTGCCCTAGGGAACAGGACATAAGACTGAATTACAGAGGCGTTTTTACACTCAGCCAAATCTAAACACAGTGAGTCACAGAGCTGTGAACATGTAGTAGTCACTGTGATCTAATAAACAATGGAAAAGTCCAGAAGGTGCCCTAGGTAATTACCGTGGTTTCTACAAGTATGCTCTATTGTTGCCATAGAGGCAAGTGTAGACAGAAAGACATTTCTGCTTTTTGCAGGAAAATAATGTCACAGAGAGCGTGACATGAGAGGACAACGGCCAGGTCCAAAGACAAAACCACTTCTCAGTGATCCTCACATTACTAATTAGCTCTCTGCTCATCTTTCAGTTCTCTTCCTCACAGCAGTCAGAAAAATAATATCTTCACAGCCTCATAATTAACTCAAGCTGGACTTAGACAGGGCTGCCAATCCTGTTACCATGTCTCTGCCCTGCAAGTGCATGTACAGCAGGCTGACCCAGACACTGTGCAAGATTAAACCCTGAGAGCCTTGAAAATCTGCCTTTATCATCTACTGCACACTTTACCTAAGTACCTGATTAGAAGAAATGCATGTCACCTGAAAGAATAACCATCCCTCTGGGAAACTTCCTTCTTCTGCAGGATAAATATCAATCTAATTTTTCAGACCAGCCTCTTCCATAAGGCTGCTGTTGTCCACCCACAACTGATACTAAACCCTGCTTACCCTTATTATTGCAATACAGATGTGGTAATGGTCATGGAGCGAGTGTGACACACAACTGCATATGAGAAAGTCCCTTCAACAGAACAGAAGTTGCAAATAACAGGCATGTGTTTGCTTTTTTAAAGCAATTGATAATTACTTTTTTAAAGCAATTAATAAGTATTTAAATCAGATAAAAGGAAACAACTGAGTGAAAATGACTGAGGGGCTGAGGTAAGTGAATGTCCCTTAGAGCAGCCTAACACAACTTACAATTTCCCAGATGTCCAGGGAGATGTGCTTTGATACAGATCAGCTCCTCTCATTCTGCACTTCAAAGGCACTGAGCCAAACTGAGCTATGGCATCATGAGCTCTCATCAAGTCCAGGGGACTGTCACCAGGGCTGACTTTAGGTCACTATCTTACAAGCATTCTCTCAAAAAACCTACCAAGCTTCCCCCTGAGAAGCGCAGTTCTGAATGCTCCCTAAAGGAGTTCTACTGCCCCAATGTTGGTAAGCCTGTGAAACTAAGAACTCTTGTACTGGCTCATTGCTCATTTTATTTAAAAGGTCTCTTAATCCAAGTGTTTCTTTTCTGGAATTGTTTCTGATTTTTTCTTTTAAGACAAGGAAAATTTAAATTGGAAATTACGCAGCCTGAAATAGGATCTTATATACCTTCCAGAGTCTGATGTAGGCATTAGGTCCAAGGCGAAGTTGCTAGGAGACCACAGATGGAGCAAGGAGCATGGCAGTAACGCAGCAGCTTTTCGCACGGGGCTGATGAGAGTGCCTGCATCAGCAGTCAGCCTTTCACAATTTAAAACAAACCAGACAACCTTTTACTGCTTACGTAAACATCTACATTTGGTGAGGAGCACTAATTATTATAAAACCAGCACTCGGCAATCTGAATTAAAAACAGGGCAAGAACCGCTGAAAAGGATTACACAGACAACCTCACTAAACTGCTCTCCCTCATTGGATGTTTGGGAATAGCCTCTTCACTTAGAAACTGAAAAAGAGCATGTATTTAAGCAAATGTCGCCACTTTCGCTCTACATGTGTTCTGGGCCCAAGTGCCATATTACTGTAATGCAAAGGGGAATACTTAATGAGCCAGCAGAAGATGCTATGCACGCTAAAATTCATTGCCCATTTCCATCATTTCCATGCTATTTAGGAAAGTGTCACTTTCACTATGGACATGAGCCATTCCAATCCACAGAATCCTTTTGTCTCTTCTGTACCCTTTCTCATGAGGCAGAGTTCATGCTTATTAAAATTTAACACTTGGCAAGCAGAGATGAGAGGCTTATCAAACTCAAGCTTTCATTGTTCCAGTCACCATGACCACAGTTGTTTAAATAGACAACACAAACCAAAATTAACGCAGCTGCATGGCTGTGAAGTCACACAGTTTAGACATGCAACAGAAAAGGTTCAACTTATAAAACATTATTTGTCATGTATATATGGGATGTTGAAGTACAGAAAGTCTGGATAACATCTAACATTCAAAGGGAAAGGCTGTAATTCAACAAAGATTTGAACCTGTGTTTCAGTGGGATTGTCCATCCTTCTGAGTCCTCATTAGCCTGTTCACCTTGGATGTATGACTTCTCTGACAAACATTTATTCCAATATTGCATTATGAAGCAGACACTGAAAGCACATCAGATGAATAGAGGCTAAAACAGTTTTACTCTCTCCATTTAAAGGAGGAGCTACAGTAGAAAGTTTAGATGTAGCTGTTCACACTCAGTATTTGAAATTAGATGAGGTTAAACCCATCCTTCCCATGAAATGGTCCCTCTGCCATGCTGCTCTTCTTTCTCTAGATGGTAGATGAAGACTGGCTTTTGTGTTGATAGTGCTAATACCATTTACATGTAGCTTACAAATCAAATAATAAAATAGGTTTATCAACACACATCTGAAAGTTAGAAGCTGCAAGAGCATCAAGCACTCTATCATGATAATAAAGAAACAACTGAGCCAAGGATCAGACTATGTTTGCCTTAGAGCCTTGCAAATACAAGGTCCTGTCTACCTTCCCTGAAAATAAATGAATCAAATCAAAAAAAGTATAAGCTAGAATTTTTATTTAGATTATTTCACAAACTAGTCTTTAGCAGGTGAACAAAAAGAAAGGTGAGGGTAAGTATTTGCTTCAGCCTGTGCTTACAGTATTCACAGGCCTTATTCTCATGTTGTTGTAACAAAATCATTTGAAAAATACCTGACATTTTTCTGCTGTAGAGGAACATAATTTAAAACATGTTTTGAATTACTGTGGCAGGGCCTAGTCTTTATGTTTTAGACAGGAACACTGTACACAACAAATCTCCACAATTGTGAATTTCAGCAGCTTTGTGTTGATGGTTTACTTTTCCTGTGTATTCCCAGTTCTGTATCTGTTCAGAACCTTATCTGGACCGCCTTAATACACTATAAAAATAAGCAGATCATTTTAAGAGAATAATCTCTTGGGATTTATTGGTCAAAATGAGGTATTTTCTGCCAGAGCAGCCCTTTTAACAATAACCTGAAACAAACACCTTTCTGTTTCTTTGGGATATAAACTGCACATTAGTTGATTAGAGAAGATTTGAAGCATGATAGAAAGTGATGACACCAAAAGTTTCCTATGGGTTTTAATACATCAAATGAAATCTACATTGCAACCTTAACCTCTAAAGGTCAATGCTCAGGAGAATTATTCTTAGAACATTTTTCTCTAGCAATTAAAATTAATGCACTTCCACTTTAAAAAAAAATATACTAAAATATGAAGCATATCATAAATGCAAGCAAAACTTACTTAAATGTAGGAGGCAATTTTAAATCAATATTTTAAAGCTACAGTCATAGGGCACTACGTATAAATAGTTGCACAGAACCTAAATCAAGGGAGTGCTTCTGGAGTAAAGAGTGTTTTGCTGTAAGGATATAAATGTATATCCAATTCTATGTGCAGTGTCCGAGCCAAAAGTCCTTCTTTTGTACTAAGGCCTTAGCTCATGCTAAAGTAATGGGATTTTGCTTCAAACAGAACTGAGTTAAAAAAGAAATCAGAGAGGGACCTGACGCCTTTTCCATCACAGGGGAGAATGATCAGCCCATTTTCTCTTACAAATATTTCTTTCAAGAAGTACAGCCTGTGTTACAACACTGAGATAGGCTTTGAGGGGCTGCTACAATACAGCTCACGCGCCATTTCTGCAGAGCCACCCTTTTTCATTACCCTGCAAACCAGGGGCTATTCACGCAGGAATGAGGCACTCAGGATCTCAAGTCTCTTCATGCATTTCTGCTGCCTCCAGCTCTGCTGGAATTGTCAAAGGCCCGGGGCCGTGTCAGCTGCACGCTACTGTGCTCCCACCAGCATGCTGTGAGCTCTGACTCAGGAGGCAGGGGCATCATCTGATTATAAACCAGACCTGCCTCACACACCTTGTCACCAACCTCAGGTCCCTCACGCTTTACTGGCCACATGAGCATTGCTCTAAGGAGCAGACTTTTCATAGAGTATACAGGGTTGTACAAGAAAGGTGTATTTGTGATCACTACAATGGATACTTTCACAGGATAAATGGGTGCCCAGATAACAAACTTTGATTGTCTGTTAATGAACCTTATAAGTGAAAATCTTATCCTAAATTCCCATTTATGTGATACAGTATTTTTTTCATTCATTCGTTTTTTTCTTCCTAAATTTCTGAAGCTGTCATTTAATAAGATCTGCTGCTATCACAGTGATGAACTTTTCAACCACTACAAAATGTAAACATTTGCATTCAGTCCTGGGATGACAACAAAATGTATCCATCAAGGTAATTTCTAAAATACATGTATTCCACAAACTGTAATCATAAAGACAGACACATCTAATTGAGTAATCATCAAACAAAAAGCACTAAATTTCAGAGCTGCTGTTAGATTTCCCTAGAGCTGAAATCTCTGCAACCAGGACAAACCAATGAGATTCATAATGACTGTGTATAAAAAAATGTTGCCCACTAAGTAATTAGCCTCTTAAGTGTGCACTGTATCAGTCACACACCACAAACCTGGAGAATAACTTCTGAACTCACAGCTTCCAGTGCTGATCTCGGAAAGCTTAAACACGACACATGGCTCTGGAAAATAAATCCTCTGCAAACACCAAGGAGACTAGCATATTTGCTTCTTACTAGAAAACACAATCAGAAGAGAATAGCCATGATGTAACTGTTAGACCTCTAACACAAACTGAACTTCAAATAACTGTGGTGTCATGTCTTAGATAAAAGGTGGCGAATGTTTTCTTCCTATTTGTCAGACAGGTTTTGGTGTATTTTTTTTTATTTTTTTTTTTTTTTTTTTTTAAGGGGGGATATATAAATAAATACTTGTTTATTCTCAAAGATGACAAGGTCCCTTATTTTTAGGAATTATGGTTTGGGAAATTGTCTTGGACTTGGTAAAGTAGTTGTCTTAATTTTCCAAAATAGCTACTAGACTATCCTGAAAAATAAAGTCAAAACTCAGTCATAGCAACTCATGAAAGTTGTCAAAGATATCAAACATTAGGCATGAAGAAAACTGCTGTCTGATTTCACATTCTTTTAAAACATTTGAATACTGATGCAGGTTTTTCAATACAAGAAAAGCAAAGCTATGTCAGCATTCTATATTCAACACTCTTGGCAAGGAATCAGGAAATGTGACTTGTGCTTGTTAACATGAATCATAGGTAAGAACTATGGTCAAAATATAGTCAAAATACTGCACGTGTTTTGCCATCCATACCATTAGGATCAGCTCATAGTAATCACATTATAGTACAATTTAATTCACTGTTTAGAAGTCAGGCCACTTACAGATGTTGTATAATCTACACTGTGTACTTTGTATCTAATGTTAATGAATATTTAAATATTTTAATGACAAGGCTTAACTGTAAAATGTGCCACGCAGTAAGTTTCCTATTAATGGTTCCGAGCTGAGTCCACAATAACTGTTACACATACACAGGGGCTCCTTATGCTTCAGATAGATTATAGAACCAAGTCCAACTCCTGAATTCAGAGAGAAACCTAAAAGTTAAACACTGTAGCCAAGAGCATTGTCCATATGCTTGAACACTGACAGGTTTGGGGCCATGACCACTTCTCTGGGGATCTTGTTCCAGTGCTTGACTGCTTTTTCCTAATATCCAATCTGGACTTCCCCTGACGCATGCATATGGAGCATTTGTTAACAGCATTCTGTGGCACAATGGGCACTTTCATGGCTTTTTAAGTGAAAATCTGTTAGCTAATAAAAATAGAGGTCACTCTAGCCAGTTCAACATTGACTGGAAGGTAAAGTCATACTAACTCAATTTAGAAATAATGCATATGCTTTTAATTGTGACAATCATTGACATAACCACTGGGAAAAGCTATGTGCTCTTTGTAAGAGGACATTTGTAAGAGGACTCATCTGACAGAGTGTAGAAGCTTAGAGCAAGCACAGGCATCCACATTTACACAAGGTCCATAAATTTCCTTTACAGAGAACTAAGAAAATATGCATTTTTGGGGCGTGATTCATCTCATCCTAGAGGAGACACCTAAAGTAGGACAGATGAAAGTAGTCTTCTCCAAAAGTTTTTACTTCTGTAGTTTTATGGGGCAGACATCCATGTGAGAAGAATCGCAACATTAATGTATTTAAATTCAAAACAAGATGCCTCTATGAAAGATATGCTTTTAAAAAAATTATTTACCAGGTTAGGTATAAAGTTAGTAACAACATTCTACAATATCACCATCCCTCCTGCTCTGGAATCCATTACACCTAAAACTGAAGACAGGACAACTAAGACCCACTGAAGAGCTTTTCAGTAGGTCTACTTTTAGTTTAAGTATGATGAACTGACTTTTTCCTTCTGAATTCTAAAGAAAGTTTATTAGCTGGTTTTGAAAACATTTGGTTATTCCCAGCATTTCATTATATGCAAGAAGTTTTCCTCTGCACTGTCTTTATAGTCTTTCTTTTATAGGTTTTCTTATGCAGCCACTGTTAATCAGGAATTTTATGAATAATAATGAGTGGTAATGAAAACAATCACAAATTATGACTCTCAGATGAAAACATACACCTTTGAAATTTCCCTACAACTGCAGCAGTCATGCAAAACAGAGTGAAAAGATGGAGAGGATCTGGAAGACAGCTCTCCCAGCCTGTGACAGTGTAGCTAAAATGGCTAAATCGGCTACAGCCATTGGAAAAATAGAGAAAACATCCAACAATCTAGAAAATCTATTTTAATACGATTAAATCAATACCTGTTTGAAATAGTTTTGTATTAAAATTGAAAACACTATTCTTCTGGTATCTTCAGACAACATTTGTATTTCAATATTTATTCTGTGTTCAATGAATGTCTATATAAAGCTTTAAAAATATTTCCTTCAAGGTCAATAGTCCAAGATATTTTTCCAGAAAGTTATTCTTTTGAATATGTGGACATTTTCCAATAATCAAATAAATATTTTACTTTGACATTAAAAAAATAAAAGCAGCAGCACTGATACATAAAAATAAAAACATGTCACCCAGCACTCAAGAGATTTTCATTTTAATATTGTGTTGCCATATTTCATGGGATTTCTAGCTTGGTTGCCTTGCATCCACACTCTCCAGGCAGAACAATTAATTTGGATTAAATCCCTCTTGATTCATCATACACAAGAGTTCAAGGAATATAGTTCAAGATACGACCTAACTAATAGATAGAACTGGAACTCAGAAGTATACAATTTTATTTCTTAAGGAGCATCGGAGCAACTTCCCTGATTTATTTTTTTTTTAAATTTTACCTCCTTTCTGTCAAGTTTTAAACTTTCGAAAATCTTTCAATTCAAAAATAAAAAAGCATTTCAGGTGTAACACTCATTTTGTAACAGACATGAGGAATTGCAGTTTACAAAGTGCATTTCAACCATGACTTAAATCATCCCATGGGAAGTCTGTTCAGCCTTCTCACCCAGCTACATATGGCTTTTGTTACAGGCTTTAGACATTGTTGAATAATTGTTCTACATAATACTCCCATTTTCTCTGAAAACAAAAGGTTTGTATTATGAGGAAAACAATTTAACCAGAAAGAGGAGTGAGTACACATAATGAAAACAATGTGTAATCTGACCCTTGAAAACGATGCACATTTTTATCTCCATGTTTTTAATTCCTTGATGAATCTCCATCTCCTACCTAAACATTACCAGTTCCAAATGCTTGGAGTTACAAGGTTGGTATAAGAACAAGAGAAGCAGAACAGCTGCAGAACTTTAAAACAGTACAAAAGAACATGAGATTTTCCATCTCCTGCTACCTCTTGTACCAGTCTGGGAGAAGGAAGTGGAGTAGCATGGGGAGGAAGCATACTAACACTGAGAAAGAGCAGGCAGTCGACACCTTCTTTTACACAGGTCAATGACTACTTAGAAAAGAGACAGGTGGCCCCTTAGAGCCACAGGACGCTCTGAGTGCCTCTACAGCAGTGCTAAAGTTCAGACAAGGAAGGAATTTCCCCACTGCTGTGCTTTGGCTTGCAGTATGGGACAGTCCTGGATCATGCCAATCGTTGTCTTCTCACGCTAAACTGAATTGGAAGAAGGGCCCCAGGAGTGCATCTAATGCCCTCCAGTCACAAATAGGCATTCAGTGCACAAGACAAGGCAACAGCCAGTCTGTGTGGTCTACTGTGCTTACTAAAGTGAGACATAGCTTACATGACTGCTAATGGGCAACAATGAAACACACATCCATAAAAAAGATGGTGATGTATTGATGCAATTTTAAATTGTCCTAACAATAAACAGATTTCTACTGACAGAACGTAACGGAATAAATCAGGTACACGTACCACTGACTAGCTGAGAATAAAGAGGAAAGGGGTTACCTTAATAGGGCTCCCATCTGGAGTGAGAACCTCTTCTGAAAGCTCCATCATCTTCAGCGCCATCAGGGCAATGGCTTTAGCATGACTAAGGCTTTTCTTATGGAGCCCTGCTGCAACACAGTACGCATCACCTATTGTTTCCACCTGCAGGAATCAGACAAATAAAATGTTCAAGCACTGTAATGAGAACAGAACCTTACCGTTAGTTATCTGCAGTCAAATAGCATTGCTTAAAACGTGATCAAAACATCCATAAAACAAGCAATTAGATAATGGAGCATAATAACCTGAGTTTGCAAACAGGTGCAGTCAAAACCTGACATGCGACTGCACGGCAGTTCATCACCATTATAACCCCAGAAGATCGTTGCATCTAGAACAGTGTATGCCATCAGCTGAAGGATGAGAACACTTGCCCAGGGCAGTAATAGAGAAAACTGTTTTCCTATATGAGAAACTGCTGGCAGCTTTGTTTAACACTATCCTGGCTAAGTTTGCTTTTGGATAAGAATAGTTTTATGTAACTATAATTTGTAATAATTATTTGCTTGGCTAGAAAATTGTAACAGGAATAGAACTAGAAAAAGCAAATCACCACAAAAATCAGTGTCCATAACTTCTCATTAGCAGGTCGCTCTTCCTGGTATAGGGATAATTTACAAATAGATGCTATTGCTATGGACTTTTGTCCTGCACCTGCCTCTGTTATTTTCAGGTAAAAATTGTTGCCTCTCTCTACTATGCAGGCTACCTGACTCTGAATTCCTTACCTCCAGGCATCAAGCTCAGCAGACTGATCCCTCTGGTCTCTTCAGACAGGCCCTACCTCTCTCTTATCCTTGATTTTCTTTAAAGAAAGCTGTCCCTCAGGAGGAAGTGGAAGCAAAAGAAATTACAGAAGCCCTCTGGCTCTGGATAAAGGCAGCGTGAGAAACACCGAAACCCTCAAGTTCTGCAGCTTTATTGGCAGCATTGCGTTTTGCAGTCTGTCTGCCCACACAATCTGCAACATGCTCTGCACACAGCCCGTCTCAGCCCTCAAGAATCAGTTTAGGTTTTGCTACATAACTAACCTGGCTTTCACCCTGCCCACAACGTTACA
>NW_008614577.1:1559-9616 GCF_000691845.1 Merops nubicus | reverse complement strand
AGGAATGCCTGGGAAAACTTGAGCAAAGACTAGGGTGAGAAGAAAGCATACACTGAGCAAGGAGTTATTCAGGGAATAAATACAGCTGATTCTTCTCTCTGCAGGGATTCTACTAATATTAGTAGACATGAACCTTCTCAGATTTATTTCCAGTCCTGATGAACAGGATTGGAAATGGCATCTCAGAAAGTGAGCACTACTTGCAAACGTTCCCAGAGCATGAATCTAGAACAGCAGTATGAGCAAATACTTCCCACCATCAAACTTACAGAAGCTACTACAAGCCCATTGCCAAGTTTGGCTCCTTAGCCTTTGCTGTTCCTGCTGATTGTGCAGGAGGATAGATACAAGAAGTTGAGGGTTTCTCATGAGCTGAGACAGCTGTTAGAGCTCCCCTGTCACTTTTGGAAGCTCCTAATAGTACTTGTATATGGAAAAAACTTGCAGGAGCAATCAATACTGCTGTCTGCCTGACTGTTTCACCCAAGCCATATCTCAGCATCTCTGTCAAAAAGAAGCAGAGATTGCCAACTCCCTGCAGTTTAGGAAGTTGTCTTTCCAAAGACAAATGGATTGGGCAACGGCTGGTGAAAAATGTAGAAACTAGGGTAGAAAAGACATGAGCATAGTGAAAAATAGTGTCAGAAGTTAAAAAGAAACTCTGGATGACTAAGAAAAAGATGGTAAAAAATTCTCTAAATCAGAAGTGTTAACAGAAATCCACATGGTCATTCTTAAAAATTGTGAACATAATCAGTCTGAGTAGAAACAGAGGGATTACTAAAAAAAAGAGATGAGTCTGTGATGTCAAATGCAAAACTGAAATACAAATTCTGCTCTTTGTTGAATGATTTAATTTTAGCATTACTTTTCCACTAAAGTTAGTTACATTATACCACTGTAAGAAAGTAGAGATCTGCAACCATATACTGTTCCTGCAGTGTTCAGGTAAACCTACTTATTTTATTAGCTTCTTCCCCTTTGGAAATTTCTATAGCTGTGTAAACTAATTTAACAGGTAAATTGCATTCATCAAATGAGTACCATCATTGGAGTTGCACTGAACGTGTCTGTGTGCTACCAGAAAAATGGGACTGAAGCTGTCTCATGTTAATCTTACTCTGAAAATGAAAATTATAATAATACCATGGTAGGACACTCTTTAAAATGCTTGGCCCTATGAAGTTCCTCTGATAGTAATACTAGAGAACCAGGGGAACAATTAGGACTGTTAAAACTGACCTGGTAGTTAAAACTGGATGTGATAAGTACTAATAAGCTTGTCTAATGATCTACCATTCTGTAAGCCAACTAAGCATTTAAGCTGAAATTTCCATGCTGAATATTTCCATTGAAATTTAACCTTGTTTTAGTCTTCCTTTAAAATCAGATTTGACAAATCTTCCAATTATCTCTGGGGTTTTTCCCCAACTTTTTTTTTTTTTTTTTTAAAGATCCAGGAATTCTTATAATTCAGGTTGGTCATGGCATGTTGAATTGGTCCTCTCATATGGAGTCATAGAACGGTGGAAAGGTCTGCGTTGGAAGGGACCTTCAAATACCATCTAGTCCAAGCCTCCTGCCATGGGCAGGGACATTTTTCCCTAAATCAGGTTACTCAAAGCCACATCCAACCTGACCTTGAATGCTTCCAGGAAGGGGGCACCCACAAATTCTCTGGGCAACCTGTTCCAATGTCTCATCACCTTCACTGTAAAAAAATTCTTCCTTATATCACAGAATCACAGAATCACAGAATCACAGAATGTTAGGGGTTGGAAGGGACATCATCACAGAATCACAGAATCACAGAATCACAGAATCACAGAATCACAGAATCACAGAATCACAGAATCACAGAATCACAGAATCACAGAATCACAGAATCACAGAATCACAGAATCACAGAATCACAGAATCACAGAATCACAGAATCACAGAATCACAGAATCACAGAATCACAGAATCACAGAATCACAGAATCACAGAATCACAGAATCACAGAATCACAGAATCACAGAATCACAGAATCACAGAATCACAGAATCACAGAATCACAGAATCACAGAATCACAGAATCACAGAATCACAGAATCACAGAATCACAGAATCACAGAATCACAGAATCACAGAATCACAGAATCACAGAATCACAGAATCACAGAATCACAGAATCACAGAATCACAGAATCACAGAATCACAGAATCACAGAATCACAGAATCACAGAATCACAGAAGACACATGAATTAGATCCCCCCTTAGTCTTCTCTTCTCCAGACTAAAAAGCCCCAGGTCTCTCAGCCTCTCCTTATACTGCAGGTGTTCCAGTCCTCCAGTCATCCTCGTAACCTTCCACTGGACTCTCTTGAGTAGAACTCTGTCCCTCTTGACAGAGAGTATCCTGTATAAATTTATCCAGTATAAATTTACTCTCTTTCAGTTTATAACCATCGACCCTTGTCCTGCAGCTACAGGCCTCAATAAAATGCCTCTCTCCAACTTTATATGTTGAAAGGTCACCATAAGGTCTCCCTGAAGCCCTCTCTTCTCCAGACTGAACAAGCCCAATTCTCTCAGCCTTCACCACAGGCAAGGTGTTCTATCCCTCTGATCATTTTTTTGTCTTACTCTGGACCTGTTCCAATATGTCCATGTCTTTCATGTGCTGAAGGCTCCATATCTGGACCCAGTACTCCAAGTGAGGTCTCATGAGAGCAGAACAGAGTGGCAGAATCACCTCCCCCAATCTACAGGTCATGATTCTTCTGATGCAGCCCAGGATACAGTAGGCAAAAATATATTGTTCTGAATATTTCAGCCATTTTTTATATGATTGACAATATTATCTTTATTAAAATGTAGTACATTTTTGTTCTAGTTAAATAATAATTTCTTACTGCTCTGAATTTTTCTAGCCACTCAGTGATAGCCTGACCTACTCTTACCTACCTCTTTTCACCCCTTTTCACTGATTTACACTCACCGCAGCCAGATTCACTGAAGCTTTCATTAATTGGGAATTAATATATAGCACCATAGAAGACAAGTGAGGTTGAACTTAGATTTCAAAGTTAGACCAATTTATTTAAAAATGTAAGAAATATTTTTTATTCTTAATTAACAAACAAAGAAGCCAGGAAACACTGGAAGGTACTTACACTTCTATACAAAGGCCTTCTCTCAAGCCTTATATAACTCCACCTCAAGTCATTGGAAATGTCCAAAAGATTTTTCAGTCTGGCCCTCAACAAATCAAAAATTAAGATTCATAAGTAGTTGTGTGTGCCCTACAATTCAGAAGCTTCTTGGTAGATACCCTGAGACGGGTGAATACTGTAGAGTGGCAATGTGTAACTTGCAGGAGGAAACAAACAAAAATATCTTCAACTTTTGTGAAGCCATTGTATATGCACCCAGCTTCTGTTAGTTCTCAGTAGAAACCATATGTCAGTTTTAGACATGAACAGGACTTTTTATAGAAATTGAGCTCTATGGTAATTGTCTTATAGTCACTTATTCTGAATTCATACTGATTTTAGGTGGAATATGACTTGCAGATGAATCCTGTAGCCCAGCAGACAGCATATAATTTCTGCAGTTCTTTTCTGTCCAGAACAGAGGTCAATAAACTGCCCCCTGGACAATTCCAGCAAGTCTTTTCTAACCACCAGTAGGTAAACCTTGTGTTTTGTTACGTTACTTAACTGAGACACTGGAAGTTGTACCTGAATTATGTTCCCCAGGTACAAAATTGGGTTGTTGACTGACAATGTAGAAGGGAAAATTACTGGAGTAACATCCCTGCTTCTGTACTCTTCCTAGAGAATTCATGAATATGCAACAGCCATTATGTATATGAACTTCCAGGAGTAATGAAGGAACTGGAGAGTCACACTTCATTTCACAGGGTTACACACACGGGAGAAATATAATTTTGTAAGTGAAACCTGCAATGGTACATTTAAAGATTTTAATCTAAAATATTCAGAAATCCAAACAGTCTAAAGAAACTTACTAGCACCTTTTTTCAGAGCACAGCTTGGAAATAAGCATAAAAAATGTAATCATGGGTGTCACTCTTGTGGTAATTCTAATCTGAAATTCTTACAGCAATCAGAAATATTAAATCCACTGAAGTAAATAGCTGGAGGGAGAATTTGGTGTAGTTTCCGTCCTGTCTCTCTCAGTAGGGTTGCTGTAAAAAAATCTAATAGATAATTTGTATTATAACTGGAGTACTCGGTACCATATTTTTTTCATGTAAGAGCCATAAATAACTCTATATGCAGTTTGTTCCTTTTTTTAATGGGTTAAATTATACTTATATCATGAAGGTTTCTTTTCTTACTGTCAAAATTAAATAGGTTCCAAAAAAAAGGTCAGAAAAATTGCTCTCTTCTTTCAGGACGAAAATCTACCCTTCACACCATGTCCCTTGTAGATCTTCCAACCTTCCTCTGAAGGCTACTTGTGTACCATTGTTCCCACCTCCAAAGTACTCACAGGGCTGCATAGGTATTTATTATCTTATTCCTAAGGGTTAGAATATTTAGTGCCCACCCACCTTAAAATAATCTGTGACACTGTCTATGGGCTCTTCAACACTCTTTTGAAAAATAAATACATAAATTGGAAATAAAAACTTGGATTGCCCTCACTATAGTGATAAAACCAGAATTGTCTCTAATTCAAAGTATCATCCATAAATAATAGTCCTTAATGAAGGTTGCACTAGTGATTTCAGTTTGAGTTGTCTGTACTGCTGAGATAAAACGAACTGCTAATGGAGTCCTTTTCAAGCCAAATTCGTCCACGGGACATTCATCCTTCAGCACCTTCCTGGTATATCTATATATATATTCGTATATACAGAAAGAACAGATTAACTATTTTTTCTCAAAAGGCATGGGGAAAAAATATGCAGTGCAATTCAACATGAAGAACTACAGAACACTCCTGGATACCTGGATGTTATACACAGTTGATCACGTGAATACAAGACTAATTTGGAAAGTAAATACAAATTTATTCTCTTCCTTGAGAAAGGAAAAGCTTTCAGTGGTACCTATATGAGGAAAAATAGATTATGCTGCTCAAAGTCTTTTTGTTTTATTCTATTAACATATCTAGATTATCTATAAAACTGTATCACACATACAGACTTTCTATAGAGTAACAAAATATGGATATTCTTCAGCCTGTTCCAGGTCTTGATTTCTTATCTTCCTTTTATAGAATAAGAGCTATTTCTTCAAATTCAGCTGAGTTTCCACATGCATCAAATGCTGCCTGTGGTCTCACATATTTCTGTAATTTTAATCACCAGAAATATTTATTTCTGCTTAAGTATATGTTCATAATCCTTGTAATTTTATGTTGGCAGGAAAACTTGGAATATTAAACAGTTTCTCTACACTCCACACCCTGTCTACAGCCACAGTATGTGAAGTGCATAAACTATATTTAGCTGAGAAGAAGCTTATTACTAAACTGTTTCTTATCACTTATGAGTAATCTGCCAATAGCCTGAAAATCTCCTACTGCTGCGAGATAGTCTATAAAATTTCATCTTATAATATTGAAATAATAACAAACAGCAGTTGCAACGATATCAGTTTCTTCTTAAAGAGGTTGAGAGTGAAAAAAGATAGAAATAAGCAGCAGGGAGAGGGATAATGGCTTAGCTAATGAGTTTAATGCTCTTTGCTTTCCTCACTTCTCTCAGTGAGAAAACTCACTTTTCTATTTTGGGTATGTTTTTTTTTCCTGCAAAAAAGAGCACTATTCTCCATCTTAATATACCTGCCTCTCCTTCCACTATTGCCTATGCGTGTTTCCCCTCTCCCACCCAAGTACAGACACACTGTTCTAGGTGCATGCAAATGTATATTCATTACTTAACACCTTCCAAAATAAAGTATGTAAAAAAAAAAAATCTATCTAGAATTTTACTGAGTAAATATAACAACCTTTTTTGACAAATTCTGTGCTTCTTTTCCTGATAATAATGTCATTTGCACTGTAATCAAACCTTTAGTTGATAGCAAATTAAACGACCAATTGTTTCAGGGCAGAGAGCGGGGAGGAGAGGAGAGCAGAGCAGAGCAAAGCAGAGCAGGGATTTGGGGGAAAAAAAGCACTCTTTTTCCTGTGTATGTTGTTATAGATAGCTTTACTGCTGACTTGAGCCACAGGGTTGCATTGTTCAGGAGATACAACACTAGTTTCCCTGGTGATCTCCCAGCAGACTAGCATCTGCCAGAACGTCAGACTTTCTTTATCTTTCTCTAATGATCAGCGGTAAAATTACTGCCCCGGTTTCCTTGGTTGATGAAATGCTGTTGATATTTCTCTTCTTAGCTAAAGGTGAATAAAATCAGCACTAACATTAAGGGCCCTTGAATACTCCACTGCCTTTTACAGTCAATCTCACATGCTACTGACTGTTTCAATGAGAGTGTTTTTTGGATGACAATCCAAAAATCCTATCGATTTGGAGAACTAATGGAAAATTAAGCTCTGAATTAACAAGTAAAGTATTCTAAGGTACCCCACTGAGAGACAGCACAATACTCATGCTTGGTGGTAATGGGAGTTATTTCAGTGCCAATATAACAAAAAGCAATGAAATTAGGAAAGAAATAATTTGGGTTGATTATGATTTGATGAGAGAAATTAAAATGCAGTGAAACTTCACTTAAAATGAACTCTATGCACCAAACTATGTAATTTGTCATTAAATTACACAACATGATTAAATAACTGTAAAAATAAAGGACATGAAAAGTAGACAGCACAAGTAGGGAAGAGGCAATATTTCAACCATGTAGGCTGCAAGTCGATAAGATGTGGACTACATGGGTGACAGTCAGCTCACCTCAGCAGAGATATCTCCGATACAGCAATCTGAATATGAGTTATTCATTCTCAATTATCTTTATAATCAATGAATGGAAATGGGAACTCTATCAGTCATCTCCCCTGGGCTAAGTATCTCCTTCAGGCAAAGATGAATCTCATACTAAAAACGATTCACTTTTACCCTATAAAACCATACTTTCCTCTGTTGACTGTGAGAATAGTCTACATGACCAGTTCTATGTTATAAATAGTGTAGTTTCACCTCTGATTCAGAACTACAGAAGAGAAAGAATTAGCAAGCCCATGTAAAGAAGCAGAAGGGCAAACTGAACATGAAAGGTCACAGAGGCAGGTGAATTTTAGAAGCAGGATAGGGCAAGCTCTGCAAAATCAAACAGTCCTTCAGGAAAGCTGATCTCCAGATGAACTGATGAACCAGTGGAGAACCTTTCTACATTTCATATGTCAGTTTCCTTTCCACTCTTAAGAGATTAATCCAGGCTCAGAACAGCATTTAGTGGAGAATATGAGGTTTAAGTGATTCTTATGATTACATTAACAACAAAATCAATGACTTTTAGTTTATTAATTTTCTTTTGAAGACCTACAAATAGCTTCTTAAGGACCAAAGTCAGAGTATGTCCCTGGCTGTTTCTTAGATTAATTTCCATATGTACTCCTAAACCTGGACTTACCTGAGCACACCCTAGCTTCTCACACACACAGGTTGCATTTCCATAAGAGTACATAAATATATAAGGAGGTGGTTTCTTAAGTCTCATCCCAGCATGAAGCCAGGATTCAGGAAGGGACTGGACATGGAAGCTGGGAAGTGTTCTCAGGTACTGCATTAAAGACTTATGCCTTCCCAAAATTCTCATTATCCTGTTTAAACACATTTCATTTCATCTATGAGACTGAACTACACAGTGCCTCAACACTTTTATGAAGTGGTTTATTTCTTTTATGAAAACTGAAACATCTTCCCTCTAAAGGAATACAGCAAAATCCAGCCTTAAGATGAACTTCTTGCAAGTGTAACTCTGTAAGAACCTTTGAAGTTATCAGTAAGTCCCAATGGGTTTTTCTTTCATCTGTTTTCTGCCTTAAGTTGTTATGCAGGAAAATTAGGAAAAGGCCATAGAATATGGCAAAGTTGTGCTTCAGGCTTAACATTTGGGCTTCATTATTCCT
>NW_008614577.1:0-1528 GCF_000691845.1 Merops nubicus | reverse complement strand
CAGGAAACAGGATACCTTTTTAACTGGTATGGGACAAAGGCTGAAGGAAAAGGAGATTGTCTCCATCCTAGGTTTAAGTTCAGCAATCTCGGCATAGGAAACAATCTCATAGAGAACAATTTATTTGATATCCATATTCTACCTGAAGATGTCATTGACATCTGCCATATCTTCTTCTACTCAACTTCTTCTCTTAATCTATCTCTGCAAATCAGTAATAACCTTACAACACTGTCATTCAGGATGGGACTCACACTACACAGCATCAGTCACACAGAAGTTAAGCCTCTAATGTAAGCTACTCATCTATACTCTTTCTATAGTTATGGAAGAGAAAAATTAACTTCCAGGAATGATGTATTCCATCCTGAATTCTGGAAATCTCTGGGGTTTTTACCCATTTACTACAGCAGGATCCAAACATCTGCATCTTCCTTAATTGCCTCCTTCCAGGCCCAGATTGTCTTTGATATGCAAGACCTCTCCCATGTTGTCATCAGCACGCATTTTGTAAGAAAATCAGGTTTATGTGGGCCACAATGGCCACAGACTGGGAAGGTTTAGTTTGTGAAACTCTCAGAAAATTCCAGATGAGTTGTTATATTCTCATGCATGACTCACCCTGTGCCTTTCAAGGTGCACTACAGAGTGCATTCTCCTGCTCCCATAAAGTACCCCAAAACAGGAAAAAGAATGCATGAGTGTGTTCACTGCTAGTACTAAGATACTGTTTGTCAGGAGAACAGCAAGATCCTGTTTAGCTCAAAAAATCCTGTATCTTGGCATGCCTATTTTGGCATGTAGCTCAGGGATGTTATTAATCACTAAGTGGAGGGAGGGCAGATGTGAAGTGTTTTGGACAACTTATGATAGAAAGACTTGAACAAGTCACTTAATCTAAAATACATCTTCTAAGAAAAAAAAATATCAAAGAAACATGCTGGAGAGAAACTATGTAAGTTATTCCACTGAGAGGTGAAGTGTGTGTCCTCTTTCTCTGAAGGTGGTGCAAGTGCAGTTCAGAAAAGCCTCCTATGAACATGGCCTAAGATCCTGAGGTAGCTTCTAGATCTGTATTTATGTCTACAAAACAAAGAATGAATACTCAACTTTTTCAAATTAATCAAAACCTGTTTGCTTTTTTTTTTGCTGTTGTTTGAATAAAAATTAAAGCCTAGTTCTATCTGCATTTTGAAGTGTCCTATGTTTTTCCACGGCACAGATTTGGCAGAAAAGCTTTGAAACACAGTTGAATTGCTCAACCCTGTGAAGCTTAACAACATCTGTCAACTTAAAATACTTGGGTCTGATATTTTTTTCTGAAATTAATTCTACATATTCAATAAAATTTCATTTATAGATTGCCAAAATCTCTGTGATACTATTAAACCCTCTTGTTTTTTAAAGGTTTTAAAAGTTTTCAAGATAGTATTTGAGAATAAGACTTTCTTCAAATGGACCCAAGAATCTCCTTCAATTTCTGCCTCAGTGTTTGGTTCTTTTAGCTTCTCACAGAATCACAGAATGT
>NW_008614576.1:0-10537 GCF_000691845.1 Merops nubicus | reverse complement strand
TCTGAGGATGTTTCTGGTGCAGTCCTGTTTCCAGTACAAGCGAGTTCCAAATGATTTGTAAGAGATTTCAGAGAACTCCCAGTGTAGGTAAATGTAAAATGATTTGTTTGTGATATGCATATGTCCACCTAAAATACCTGATTACAATGGTGAGAGCTTGAATTGATGAGGAAAAGGGAATTTGGATGCACTAAGATCACAAAAAGATGCAGGAAAAAATATAATATTCTGAATGTATAGCCATGCTTTGTATCAATATTGTCAGACTCCTCTCCATCTTTTTTTTTTTGAAAAGAAAATTGCAGTTATTTACCGTAGTCTTTAAATATGTTGATTTTTGTAAGATTTCATATTTCAGCTGAAACTGGTCCTGTCAATGCTGTGGAAACCAATGGTGTTGCCAGGCTTAATGACTGACTTATGCCCTAAAGCAACAAGAACTTCTACACTGCATGTTGGAACAGTAGAGTACACCAAAAGTTTTTGATGGTGCAGAGGGACCTCAAAGAGTCACTCATTGCTCACTTTACTAAAAGACAGAAAAAATGCTTTTTTGATATTGTTGTGTACATAACATTTTCCTCCTATGCCCACACTAAACTAGTGTCCTTATATAGGTTGGAGATAATCTCTTCATTGATGCAGAAGGCACATTCCTAGCTTCCTATAGTTCATTTGAAAATGGATCTTTATAAGATATTCTGCCTACTTAAATTGTACCTAATTAAAAATGCAATATATTATTACATATCTACTAGGCATGTTTAATTTTATTATGTCCTGCTGCTCATCAATTCAGTAGTGAACTGAATACACTTCACTTATATTTTTTACATTGTTAAAGTGTTGTTTGGATTTACAAAATTTCAGGTTGATTTCTCCGTGAACTATGTGTGGAATTATCTAAGACCACGTCTACAAAATCTGCTTCTGTTTTGTTCTTAGAACTGGTGCAGTGGGATAGAAGCAAAAAGCTCACACTGCCGTCTCTCACAAAGAGTTCATTTTCTGTCATTTTTGCCTTACTGTAATTTAAAATGGGTTTGTCACAATAGGATTTTGCTATTCTTGATTGCAGACAAAATTCACAGGATGAGTTTGTTTAAAAAGCTTTAATAACATTCTGATTATGCATTCGGTTTGAATGAAAGCTACCTTAAAAATATACAGCACTGCATAGACCAAAAGACTTAGTACTGTTCAGGGTCAAAATCAATAGAATTGCAATTGGATAATGTACTTGAAAAATATTCAACATGAAGAATGACAATACTTGGAAGTGTGTTTTGTTTTGTTCTGTTTTCGCCTTTCTGTGCTTAAAAATGAAAGAATGGAAAAAACAGAAAAATAAGTAGCAATTATACATTAAAACAGGAGTACAATTTGGTAAACAGGATTCGGTTTAATTAAAATTGAAACTTCAAAGAGAGTTAATAAACAGGTTGTTGGAAGGCTATTCCTACTATCTCTTCTTGTTAATAATAAACAGAAAAAGCTATGAGTATAAAATTCCAGGTAGGCAAATGTCATAAAATTCTCCATCACTATTTGGACTCTCGGCAGCCATTTCAGAAAGACTGGTGAGTACCTGAGTATAGGGACAAAACCATACTTTTGATGCACCTAACTCTTTCTGGTCAGCAGGGTGGCATCAGCCATTGTCTAAGCTTTACAAGTTAGCCTTCAAATTATAGCTATGTGACACCCTTCACAAAAGGAAACGTCACATGAAAAATTGAAAATATCAAGAAAAAGTTAGAGCGATGCAGCTGTAAAGTGTGAGTGGCTAAAATCAGAACAGAGTAAAAAAAGGTGGATTAGCATACAGAAATGCTTGAGAATGCCATGACAACACAGAGACAGGCAGGCTTGGGCTATTTTACATCATTCCATTTGACTTATTCTTGCCCTCTGCCTCTCAGCTTTCACTTCAGAAGAATAAATCCTTTGTGTGCTATTTTCATGAATTCTTTGCACATTTAGTAGCAGTTAAACCCATTTTCTCACCGTTAATTATAACAGTCTCCTGTTAGTAAATAAATAAATGCCATCCTAACGTTACCCAATTCTTGATTTCTCCCTCTCGAAGAGAACAGTATCATTGCTACAGCAGCATGTCTAGGATGCTCTAGTTAAAATTCTGTCAATATTTTCATTAACTGGTAGTTTCAGGGGTTTCAAAGCTTACAAAGAGTATTCTGGGCACAACTGGATAGGATCTGACAATGCCTAGAACCTGAGCCTGGAGCCAAAGTCAATACACCACTCTAAGAAGTATGTGTGAGCTAGGCAGTTCTTAGACACAAAAAGAATTTCTGTTAAGTGATAGAGAAAGATCTGTAATACAAAGGAATATCTATCAGAGAATCATAGTCATGTGGTCTTTGAAGTTACAACTGTATTACTGCTTTACATTACGTGGCTTTGTAAATCAATGGCTCACAGATAAACACTGTTCTGAGATAATCTAATTGTTTTATCAGCCACACATAGTAGGCATATCACTTTTATTTATTCAGAAAAAAAGAACAGGTGTCTGTCATTTTAGTTGCAGTAAATTATACTTTTTCTGAGGACAGCGTCTCTGTAAAGCAGAAACAATTTTCTGTAACACTATAAATAATAATCATGTAATATAGGAACTGTTATGCCACTACATCAGAAAACTGCACAACTCCAACTCTTTTCTCCTTATAATGCTCAGCAATTTAAAGAAAACAAAACACTCTGACTGTTTTATATCTATGAGGCTAAATTAGTAAATCTGTTGCCCAGCTGAAATCTCTTTGGTGAGCAAAGAAACCAGATAGTCAAGATAAACTAAAAAAAATCTCAGCCATTTTTTTAGTATTAATTAAAAGCACACTAGGTGTCAGCATGTTTAGAATATTTCTTATTTTTTAAAAAAGTGAATCTTCAAAGGGGAGCACCTTTGTGCGCCATTACCTATAGAGGGTCAAAACTGATTGTGTAGGAAGCAAAAAAAGTTCCAAAGACAGGAAATATCACTCCCAGCAGAAGCACACACCTTATCCATCAGAGGGACGTTCACAGTACTTGATACGTTTTGTGTTGGCTTTTTCCAGACTACTGATGTAATTTCTGTAAAGTCTGCAGTGAGACTTCTTTGTATCCTTGTTATCCGTGCTCTGTGTAACGCTTTCTTAACTAGACACAAAGTGACCAGATACACAGGAAGAAATGTAGAGAGAAGTTTGAATGACATTTTGAAGATACAAGCAGGGTGTTCTTCCAAGAAGCTTTCCCTTGCTCTTGAAGGCAAACCCAAATAATATTTTTGGGAAATATTAGTGCCCTGTCATCTATGGAAAGACTTCCACACACAAATGTCTTGTTATGTGTGTGAAAGTTTTCAAATTATACAGCCACAAGACAATACTAGTTTGTTTCCTTACATTTAAGAAGGACGGTAGCAGAAACTTTTGCTCAACACTGTCTTTTAAAATGTGTTTCCAGGTATTAATATATTTAACTTGAAATCCTACTCCATGCATATTTTAACTTGCAGTGAAGATTACAACCTTACTTAATGACAGGTAGTAAGGATATTTTCATCAGGTCATAGGTAGGTATTACTGACATTTTTGTAGAGAGGAGTGCATCTTCACTTGTGTAGCTTATACTTCTAGCTCTGTCAGTATACACTGAGGACACTGGTAATTCTATTTTGGACTGGGCAGTCCTCCATAAGAGTGGGAAAGGTGAAATTCTTGTGGCCCTCCCTAAGGGATTAGAAAAATCAGGTGATCAACTCTTGCACAGAAGCATATAGGAATTCTTGAAGAAATTTGGCATTTAGAAATTAACCCACAGCAGTTGACTCTGTAAGTAGAGAGTGACTAGAAACAGTTGTTCTTATTTAGAAAACACGTTGCTAAAAGATCTAGAAAACTTATAAGCCTTCATCAGTAAGCCTATTGTTTTATCAGAAAGAAAACTTCAACTGAAAAATCCCCCCCCCCAAAAACTTTGTTGTAATTTAATATAATAAGAAAGATTTCACTAGAGGAGATAACATTGATCTCCATACATAGGGCACAGCCCAAGACAGTATGGAAATAAGATTATCATTTACTGCATAGCTAATGATCTGAGAGCATCTTATATAAAAGTTTTTTTCTAATAAGACAGGTACATAGGAAGGTAACTGTGCTCTTAGTACTTGAACGTAGTGTTTCAAAATAGGTTAGATTTTAAAGGTGTTTATTTAAAGATGTATAATAATAGTTAAAGCAGAATAAAGTTTTGAAAGCCCATTTTAAAATTTTTATTATTGTAGTAAAAAGTTTATGATTTTTGTTTCCATTGAAGTGAACAGCATAATTTCCATTGTCTATTTAGTTTCACGTTGTCTGTTTCAGTTGTTCAGAGCTACTTGTGACTTCAAGTTGAAGTTCACCAAAGTATATTGGTTTCAAATCAATGTATAAATTCTGGTTCATGAGGAAAGAGTAGCAGTTGCTTTCAGTCACTATGGCTAGATCCTTTCCCCAGGTGAAAGTACAGTCTTCCACTTGAGGTGTTTGAGTTTGTATTTCTCATGTGCAAGAAAGGATCTGTTTGCAAGGTAATGGTTTCTTCCAATGGAAAAGGATCTCAATCTCTTGTTGATATTGCTCCACTTGATATAAATTATTTTATTATTAGAACATGGACGTTCCACTTTGTAATTGCAGTCTTTGTATGTGGAGCTTTTCAACTGCTTATAAAATATTTAAATATTCATTGAGCCAAAAGAAAAATGTATGTGACCCTGCAGTCTTTGACAAAGCCATTTGCCTGCTTTCTGGTTCCCGTTTCAGAATATGTTTAAATAATTCATATGAAGACAGAGAACATCACTATGAGGTACCCAGAGCAACTTATTTCAGCATACTTAATAGAGCAGGCTGGGCTGTTCTACGAAAATCTGAATATCCTTTAGTGCAATGGTGGAAGTTCTACCTGGCTCTTTGATTTGCTACATGAATGCATTGGACTTTAGCATTACAATAGCTAATTCCTTATTATTGGTTTTAGGAGTCTTCTTTGTTTCCTGTGTATATGGATAGAAATATTTCACATAAAGCTGGACAAAATATTTCTACAGACACAGGAAAAAAATAAAAGCCTGATTGTCATTTGTTCAGTGAACAAGTTAATCAGAAGCTTCCTTACCCAACTTAGTTGGTTACCTGAATACCTAAGGACTCAGTATTTAAGTGAATCTGTTCCTATATTTTTAAATGGGAGATTAAAAAGCCCACTAAAAAATGCTCTAAAGAAGACCCTTAAAGAGCTACGCATGCCATGAAACCACTCCTCCCAACTCTCATTATCCATAAAGAGTAGCTTTGGCTGATGTTTGTATGGAGATTTTTAAGTATCTGTTTACATTCTTTCAGATATTTTTTAAATGAGGAGAAATATCACTGAGGTCTACTTTGTTTTGCAGAGAAATGAATAATGATTTCAGATCATAGTGCAGTTAATTAAAAACAAAGAAACTTAGAGCTAACCAATTTAAAAAAAAAAAGGTGTGAGAAATTACTATTTTCTGTGGAGTGTTTATTTTCAATACAGTGTTAAGTAAATAGTTCTTACACTGTTTTAAAGTATTTTGGGAGACCATAACTGGAACATCATGAAGTCAAGTTTCCCTGTATGAAATAGTCAGACTGGTAGTAGTTTCACTCTTTACTTTTCTTGTATAAAAGTGATTGTTCACACAAAATTTTAAGCAGAATGCTTTGCGGTCGGATCAATATTTAGTGAAATCTGATTGCCTTTGTACATATAAGGAGATTTCCTTTGGAGAGGTGTTTCACACTTTTGAGCAAGCAAGAAAAGAACTCTTATTTCCTTAGAGCTATTTGAACTGAATATTTGTAGTAGCACAATTCAAACACACACTTCTTGTTTGCAGTAGTCTCATGTTCACAGGGCAGACATGTTACATAAAACTCCATAAGGACTGGGGGATTGTAGTATGGTGAATTCGAGAAATACAGTAAGGCTTCAGTCTTGTGGCCATGCATTGTAAAACAGAAAGGCTAAGGCTGCATTAACATGTAGGATATCTCAGAGAGGGACTGATCTACCAAATGAAATAGTTGACATTGAGGTGCTTACATCTATTTTCTGCACATTTATTTCACACCTGCTGCAGTTGGACCCTGTTGGCCAAATGATCATTACTAGATGGAGAACACTCAGTGCATCCCTGGGGGACATGTTCTCACTGGGTTTCATCCAAAAGGAAATGATCAGTGGAGCCAAGCAAAGCAAGGCATCAGGAATCATCAGATGAGTGACTGCAAATGCTTGCTAAAGTGTTTCTGTAACCACACTATCAGTTCATCATTCCATTTACTCTCTCACAGGCTTCTGGCACCTTCCTCCAAGTCACATTCTCATTAAATCTCACTACAACGTATATCTTTGGGTTATGAAACATGAAGACAAACTTCCAGCTACTGGTATCATCACAGCCCAAGGCAGCTGAACTCCATCAGAGGACAAGTTTTACACATGCAATCGAGAAGACATTTAAAAGGCATTGTTTGAGGAGAGAGTAGATCACAGCAGATCACAACAAAAAAAAAAATTGCAGCATTTATTTTTTCCTACAGTTAGATAAAGTGGCAGGCAAGGAAGGAAGGAAAGAAAGGAAATAAGGAGGTGTAATATTATTTACTTTTTTTAAAAAAAGTCTGTTCCAACAGATACTGATGTATTCCTGCCAAAAGAACCTATAAAATTCTTCACATCATGAACATTCATAGTAAGCTGAAATTTCATCGAGGTGTATATCTGAACTTGCTGTGGGATAAAGACACTTTCCACCTTTCTACCTCTGCATGGCTTCCCACAGAAACTCAAATGCATATTCCATCTACTTGCAATGATGTCAAAGGCCCATAGGTTGCCAAAATAAATCATTTTCATTATAAAGAACAGAGTGGGTTGGGTATACAGCATTTGTTTGGACAAATTCTGCCTTTGTCCACTATAACTGTGATAAGCACATCCTGTGAATGGAAAGCACAATAATGGATTTCAGTAGGGATAAAAAGCTGCTTCATACCTATAATTTAGCTTGTTAAAAATGTATGATTCACATACTTATATTTGAAAGCATTTCAGACCATTGATGTTTCTATATTGGTAGGGACATAAATGTTATTAAGATTAGCTAAGGTTATAAACTGACAGAAGCTACAAGTAGGCAGCAGCTTGTTCCTTTCAGTTGAGTATAGTGCCTGAAGCTGTCCATATAGGCTAGTGCTGAGAAAAAGTGTCTCTTGTGAAAAAAGAAATCAGAAAACAGTGCCTCAAGAGAGCATCAGGGTCTCAAACATAACTTTTTTAATAAGTGGTGTTTTCTCTTAGCGGTCCTCCCAAATCAGCCACACTTCCCCATTAGAACATTTTAATGGACTACTATTATTACAAAAACATGCATTTAAAGGTGATAATATTACTTGGTCATCACATTTCTTTGAAATACTTGCTTTGTTTCTATGCCATTCATGCACAAACCCTTGGCATTATTGTTCTTAAATCTCTTCTCTTTTTCTGAAACCCTGAGACTGAAAAGCTGGATTTTAAGTTACCACTTCCTACACATTTGATAGAAGTATTCCTTTTTCTACTCGGGCCTTTGTACGGCTGTCAAACACAATCACTCCAATTCAGGTGTGACTCCAGAGCACTAGGACTGGCAAGTACTGGCAAAGCTGTCAAGAACTTTAGCTGGGGCTGGATGTTGACCAAATCTCTGCTAAAGGACATAGCTGAGGGGCATACGTTGTATGGATCCCTGACATCTATTCTTTCCACCTCGGCAACAGGACAATAACAACATGGTTCATCTGGCTACTGCCGTGAGGAAGGAGATAGAGCAGAGAACCTCCAGGAAGAACTGTCACTTATTCTGAAAATCTTTTTTTTTTTTTTTGAGACAGCAACAGAATAAATATCTTTCCAGGGATTTTTAATTGTTGTTGTTATTTATTTTCTCCCTTTAAAAAGAAGCATTAAACCAATGTTTCTTTTAAAAATTTCTTTAAAAATAAGCATTAAACCAATACCACTTCCATACACCAGAACATGTAAAGAATTAGAAACTAGCTCTACTTCTCTCCATCTTCACTTAAGCAGTTTTATCCCAAGAGGATACTGGAAATTTGAGTGGAGTGGGTGAGTACTGCTGTCATTTTTTTTCTTCTTTTTTTTTTTTTCACTTCACTGCAGATGAAGAAAAGAGTGATTTCAGGATAGGAATAAACTTACACTCGAAGGTCAGACCAAATGTTGCTAGTGAGAGTCCTGTTCAGATACCACCTACCCCTTCCATTAATTGAATCCAGAATCTCATTTAAATCTCAGCCCATTTCTTTTGCCTTCATGTTGCAAAATATTGCTAACTCTTGCTGCTTTTCTTGAACATCATTTGCAATCCTTTTTGTCTGAATTTTGCTCTTCTCAAAAGTGTAACAAAATGTCCACACAAAGGAGGAGTAGGGCTGTCTATATAAGGGGGCAAGTCACAGCCACACCAAAATTTATTTTCTTTTCATGCTGATACCTATGTTATTACCTAAAATTGTTTCTTATCATGCCAATATTGTTCTTATCAAATGAACTAGTGTTTTAGGATCGGAGGATCTTTGATGTTGCTTCACCTTAATCTTGACCTGGGAATTAGCAAAATTGAGTCTTTGTCCTAACTAACTGGGGCATTGCAATGTTTCTAAAAGAACTTAAAGAGGAGAGACGGAAACAGATTTTTCAAATAATTGTTCCAGCAATGGTTACAAACACACATCTACAAAAAGTAGGAGTAAGGAGACCTGAGAAATGATTTAGAACAGTGTGAGAGATGCTCTTTTTAGAGATATGCATTTTTATATTAATATACAAGTTATCACAGCCTGTAGTTACAACAAAACAGGCCTTACCCATCCTTGAGGATGTCTGATGTTGCCATATTAGAAAGGACTGATTGAATGTCACTTTTCTACAGTCCTTCAGCTGTGTCTACTTGACTTCACCTTCTGTTACTAAACTTCACTTCCAAGCTAGGGTATTAGTGCTCTTTCTTCAATTATATCAAATACATTTATATTGGAGAATGAGCTTAAAGAAATGTAGCTGAAAGGTTTGTGACTAGCAGCTATTTTATGTAGCTGTAGTTGACGATCTCTTATTTGAACTCTTATCTCTTCCCAACAACTAAAAAATGGATGAATTAAAACAAGTGGAGGGACAAAGCAGGAGACTGTAGGGCCACATTTACAGAGGTATAGACTGCTGCAGGGTATGCTCCAGAAGATACAAATTATTTCAAGTGAACAGAGCTGAATGTCTACTTTTCCTCTCCACCAGTTCATATAGCAACATAAAACACAACTAAGTAATAAGAAGCAAGCGACTGCATCACAACTAATAAAGTTGGCACAGTAGTCCCACCTGATCAAGATGCCTGAGTGATAGGCTGAGGCACCTTCTTCAGTCAGAGACCCTGGAGCACTCCAGAGCACCTGAAACTAGAAATGAAAGCAAAGCCTTGGTGTTTCACATTGCTCTCTGGAGACAACATTAAATAATCTAGTATCCCAGTTCAGGTAGTTAGATGACTGAAGTTAGATGGTGTGCCTAGATTGCCTTTTTCACCCTTCCATTGATGTAAGGTAACTAACATAAAATAGAAAAAAAAACTTATAAAGCTAATCATTTGTGTAAAATAACAGAGAACTGAAAGATTGATTGCCTTGTTGATCACTGTGAAGTGTTTGAAGAAAAGCAGATGCTTCTTTGATCTGCCACCTAAAACAGCTAACAACCCTTATCTAGGAGAACTGTCATAAAAGTCAGAATTAGCAAGCATTCTGCACTTCTTGGCAGAAGAAGAGAAAGGAACTATTGAAAAATAATAAAGGCTAACACATACAGAGAAAACACAAAGTAACATCTATCACAAAATTATAAGTAAAAAACACAGTAAGGAAGAGCAGATGTTCACCAAGGACAAGAGCTGACCAAAACTGTCTCAAAATTATAAACTTGCCAAATCACCACATTCCAGATGAAAGGTGAAAAATACATTGTGAGGAGGACATACGGCCTTCCTCCCAGAGACCACCGCCCACATCTCGAAGACCCCTGCCCACAATTACCAGGACAAACTGTGCAAGCGTAGAAGGACTGATAAGTTAATTATAATACGAAACGAGGCTAATTATAATATGAAATGAGGGTAGGCGGGATTAGGTAATGAATATGTATAGGCGTCAATTAAATATGTAATATTTTATTGTATAAATATGAAATAATTTGCCACTTCAGGTATGCACGTTTGTGGTGGAGCGATCCCCCGTGCATCTGCGTGCAATAAACATACCTACTGTATAACCTTTGGGTTATAGAGTCTGTTTCTGCACGTCACCATGACCTTCCTTTGTCTTTATTCTGAGCACTTGAAAAATATCTGAAGAATTAAATGTTTAAGTGTGGCCGGCAGATGGAGAGAGGT
>NW_008614575.1:17688-19136 GCF_000691845.1 Merops nubicus | reverse complement strand
AAAATTGTAATCATTTAGGGGAAACTCCTAAATTCTGCAGCTGGGAACACAGACATGAGGAATCATGTAGCTTTCTGCTGTGCTATTAACTTCATCAAGTCCTTCATGGAGAGCTGAAGCTTTGCAGATGCTTTGCCTCCAGAGCTGACTCCTAAAATGTTCAGCTAGCCCAAGGAAAATACATTAGTCAATTAGTGAACTGGGGCAATTATTTTGGATGTAGACTTGCATCTATATTTGGACTTCACAGCACATACCAGCAGGAAGGAATTTTCCTCCTGGTGGCACCAAGAATGGAGGTGTGCACCAAGACACTGCCTAGAGCATCAGCACCACAAATACAGACCCACAGAATACACAGATAGAGAAATCATCATCAATACAGCCATTAATCATGCTATACATGTGAACACAGCACGTGTGGGACCAGCTACTGGCACAAACATCCCTGTCAGTAAAGACCCAACCAACTGTATTTAGCATGTGACACTTATGCACTTTTATTTGCTGCTGCCCTCTGAATCAACTGTAATTGTTGCTTCAGCTTTTTTTTTGTAGCCAGTTGATTATATTGAGCCTTGGTTTGTCAAAATATTTAATCATTTGACATTACAGCATGGCAACAATATATTCAAGGTGGTTGGCTCCTTGGAAGTAGCTAATACTTGTAAAGTGACTTAAGGATTTGGAATAAACTGTGGTAGAGAAGCAAGATTCTCATGTACCTCCAAATATTTGAAGGTACAGGCTGGAAACCACTGATGCTTTGATACGTTGTGCTGAAAATAGATGGTCCACAGAAGTTTAGAGAAGGGGTTGAACCCATTTATAAATTTGATTAAAAAATAGCTTTAAAATTGGTTTTGTTAAATGTAAACGTTTAATTTTCTGAACACAGGCATTAGTAAAGCTGCAGACCATTAATGGCTTTCAAGTATTTTGTGGCTTTTAATAAAAAGAGCATCATCCTGTGTTGGATTCAAGGCACCCTTTCAAAGCAAGCTTACAACCTGCACTTGGGCCACTTTGTCTCCTGTGTCTGCAAGTCACACAAAGGTACCCTGCTTCTAACAGCCCCTCTGAACTCCTGACGTGGACAGTGGTAGAATCACAGAATCATGGGATGGGTTGGGTTGGAAGGGACCATGAAAGGTCATCCAGTCCCACCCCTGCAGGGAGCAGGGACATCTGCAGCTAGAGCAGGGTGCTCAGAGCCCCATCAAGCCTGACCTTGAATGGCTCCAGGGATGGGGTAGCGACCACCTCTCTGGGCAGCCTGGGCCAGGGGCTCAACACCCTCAGGGTCAACAATTTCTTCCTTCTATCCAGTCCCAGTCTCCCTCTTTTAGTTTCAAACCATCCCCCCTTGTCCTGTCCCAACAGCCCCTGCTCCAAAGTCCCCCCCAGGTTTCTGGCAGGCCCCTGGCAGCCCCCAGCAGCGCTCCCCA
>NW_008614575.1:0-17488 GCF_000691845.1 Merops nubicus | reverse complement strand
TGCCCGGTGCCCACGCTGCTGGGGGGGCAGCCCAGGCTGGGGGGGCTCCTGCCCAGCTCCTCCCCCCCAGCACCCCCAGGGCCTTCTCCCCAGGGCTGCTCTCCAGCCCTGCACCCCCAGCCTGGGCTGGGACTGAAAACACTGCAGAGTGTTTTACACAGCTCCTGCTTCTGTACCATCCCTCCTCCCTGATGTAAGACTGAAGGGCACTAATCTCACCATGCTGAGTGCTCCAGCCAGGAGAGCCTGTTAAAATTTCTAGGGCTACTCCTTTATAATATGGGCAACTCAAAATTTCACCTCAGCAGCAGCAACACCAAAATTCAGCTCTGTGTCCCAAAGCCTTAGGAGTTAAAGGAGCTGCACTGTTTCAAGAGAAGACCTGCAGGAATTAGTTGCACAGGCTCCATCTTCTACAGGATGGGAGCATCACACCTCCTAGATACACAATTACTGTGACATTCTGAACTGGAAAACAGATTAACTGACTTGGCCAAGTTTGTGGATTAGTTGCTGGCAGGCTTGGCAGCAGAAATTCAGCAACACATCCTTACCTGGTCCAAAGTAACTAACTTTGGTCCAGAGGAACTAACACGATGAGTAGCGTGAGGCCTCAATAATATGCCATTAAAATGGTTTATTTTCTTTTCCATTTGCTGAGGGTCATGTTAGACAGACCTCTCTTCTTCTGCAAGGCAGCCAGTTCTGCAGCATCACATCTCAGTGATAGATTAGCTTCAATTGTTTCCTTCAGTTGGCTGGAGCACCTCCCTGGTAAACATGCAACTGCTATTCTAGAGAATATTAACATTCAGTTTGCTGTGCTGGTTCCACTCCTCTCTCTGTCACTTATTGATGTTGGCTTTTCCATATTAATTGATGTCAGTGACCTCTACAAAGCCCTGGAATGCTCTGAAATCATCTCTAGCTGGTAAAAATCTGCATTTGCATCCATGCAGGTGACCTCCTTTTGGAAATCATCTCTTTATCCAGGTTGGATGGGGTTTGAACAACACGATCTAGTTGAAGATGTCCCTGTCCATGGCAGGGGGGTTGGAACTAGATGATCTTGAAGGTCCCTTCCAACCCAAACCAGTCTATGATTCTTTCCACAAGGAGTCAGTAGGGAAGAAGGATCCAGCCAAGAAAAATGGGGAAGCAGTGCTGATATCTAACCACAGCCACACCACAGAGCAGTGGCATGGACCAGGACCAGATATCCACATTGTCCTGCTCCCCGTTACCCTTCTGCACAGTGGGTTCAATGATATTGATATATTTGAAAAGTGCTGCAAGAATTGATTAGCTAATGTTTTGCACAGGGCTTTGGAGTACTTCCTAATTAGCTAATGCTTGCTCGGGGCTTTGGGGTGCTACAGAATTTCCAAGTATTATTAATATCCTCACAGGGAAGCTGTCTAGTCTCAGAACCCACTTTGCAGCGTGTCTCTCATGAATTGGGCAAGATTGAAACAGGGAATCACAGAATCCCAGCATGGAGGGGTTGGAAGGGACCTCCAGGGATCATCTTGTCCAACCCCCCTGCTCCAGCAGCTCACCCCCAGCAGGGTGCCCAGGGTCACAGCCAGGAGGGTTTGGGATCTCTCCAGAGCAGGAGACTCCACAGCCTCTCTGGGCAGCCTGGGCCAGGCTCTGCCACCCTCCCAGCAGAGAAGTTTCTCCTCCTGCTCAGGTGGCACCTCCTGGGTTCCAGTTGGTGCCCGTTGCCCCTTGTCCTGTCCCTGGCACCACTGAGCAGAGTCTGGCCCCAGCCTCTTGCCCCCCGGGCCCTTTAGCTCTTGCTCAGCACTGCTCAGATCCCCTCTGAGGCTTCTCTTCTCCAGCTCAGCAGCCCCAGGGCTCTCAGCCTGGCCTGGCACAGAGATGCTCCAGCCCCTCAGCAGCTTCCCAGCCTCTGCTGGACTCTCTCCAGTAGTTCCTTGTCTCTCTAGACCTGGGGAGCCCAGAACTGGGCAAAACACTCCAGAAGTGACCTCACCAGGGCAGAGTAGAGGGGCAGGAGAACCTCCCTCGACCTGCTGACCACACTCTTCTGAATGCACCCCAAGTTACCATTGGCTTTCTTGGCCACAAGGCCACGTTGCTGGCTCATGGTTAATGAGCCTCATGGGAATGACCAAATCATGTTGGTGTAAATTCTGCATCCTTCACAGTGTGAGCACACGAGCAGCAATGGTGAAACTTGTTGGCTTTACAGCTTTCTTTGGTCTTTGCTGTGAGAGAAAACCAGCTGCTTTGTGAGGACATTACAAAGCCATAAGCATCCTACAGGGACTACAGAAAACCTGGTGAAGGAGGAGAAGTGCTGTCACCTGGGCCTGCTGGAACTGTTCCTATGAGTGTGTCCTTCCAGGGCAGCACAGAGGAAATGCAGATAAGAAGCTAATCCAATATAAACTTAGAAGATGATGGTATAAAATCTAAGCTGAAATATCTTGATTCTCATCTATAGATGTCCAAAACTGACTTTGTCAGAGTTGTTGCCTGTTGACAGACACCCCTCCACACACAACACCCAGCTAGACACAGCTCCATGAGCCTTAGGGGAAGGCTCTGGGTGTGTAGATCATCTCTTCCATTGGAGATCTGCTTCCTCTGAAATGCTTTTCTCTTAAATACTTGACTTGAAGGAGGCTGTTCGGTCACTGCTTCCTGCCAGAGGGGAAAGAATTGCTGGGCTTGGATATAAATCAAACCTGCCAAGAGAAATCACAGTTGGCCAATTGCCTGGCTATTAACACATCCGAGGCCCCAAGTGGTTACTCTCAGAGGGGCTAGGAAGGATCAGGAGTGCAGTTAGCCTGATATTTCCTACTATTTTACATCTGAGTGTACGTCCCTGTTGCCCACAACAATTGGCTGCCCCAGCTGAAATGGGAGATTTATACAGACAGACTTCTTTGTACCTTCCAGCAAGGGGAAAAGATGAGCACTGGATGTGTCCTAAATCCTGTGAAATGGAACTGACAGCAAAAGAAAATCTGCAATTCTATTTCTTCCTGCTGGATACTGATCCTGTGAGCATAGAAAGGAAGTTGCCTCGTGCTCTCCATCATACCAATCTCATTCTGGATTCAAAGCTTTTACTCCAGATACTGCCTTCCATAACAGGATCAACTTGACCCACAGTCTTTACAAGCTTGACCTTCAGCATAGAGCTTCCTGCACACCCATCCTGCCTTCTCGTGAGGGAAGGAAGATGAAAGTGAAGAATGGCACCAGGGGGCATTTAGGAGGTATAGGAAGATAACATTAGCAAAGATAAAAGACATCTTGCTCAACTAGCATCTGGGAACTAATTAGGTGTTGAAGGAGCCATTGAGAGAGATGGAAATTCTGTTTGTCTAGCCAATTTTCACACAGCCAAACAGCCTTTTACTGCACATCCTGCATGGATAATTTATGATGGCTAAGAAAAGATATGCCCTCTTCTGCCTTCCAGTGATCTGAAGCTAAAATCTGTTCTGTGGCTGGAGACAGCAGGCTGGTCCCCACTCATCACTCATCCACCACTCTGCTGTTCCTGAAATGAAACATGCCCAGGTCCAAACTGAGATGGGGCCACCAATAACAACCCACACACAGAGCAGTAAAGCCTAGTGCTGAACCTTCCAAGCTGCTGCAGACCAGAACTGGCATCTCCACGTGGTGTGGACTCTGAGAAGGACTCTGAGAAGCTAACTCAGGTCCCAGAGCAGAGTCATGGCAAGATGAGGCAGATCCAGGCTGCCTGTGAGCAGAAGCAACCACTCCACCCATAACTATCACGCTGACAAGGCTTTCCCATTTCCACCAGCTCAGCTAGCTCAGGACCACACTTGGTGGCAAAGTGGAGGCTGGCCTGTGTCATGTAAGATGCAAAGAGCCTTTGCCACAACTGGAAGTCACTCCAGTTGTTTTTCATGCAAGGGAGTTGCAATGTAGGAGTAAAAATGCTCATTTCACACATTTGAGGTGGAGGGCTCAGTTCAGCTCCACTCTTACATGGCCAACGTTTTGTTTTTCTCCTTGGAGTCAACACTGGATCTGTATCAAGCATTTCTTCCACAATAGATGAGTTTCTTAAGAAAACATGGTGAATTTTTAAGAGACATAAACAGTTTATCTCTCAAACTCATCCTGAAAAATCCAGAAATGACTTCTGTAGTGATCAGAGGGAAAAACTTTCATGAATATTTACTTCTGAAATCAGAGAAACTGGGATACTGGTACCTGAAAGAAGACACTTATAATGGAAATCCTTGGGCAGGCTGTCATCTCTACCACTCATTTTGTCTCTAACAACAAGCTCTGCTTTTTATTCAGCCTCTCATGACCCTTAGTGTGATGCTAAACCATCCCATCCCCAAAAAGCTGGGAGTTGATTTGCATTGTGCTGTCCACCCTCTTCAGAAGATGGAGCTGTTTGTGGTAAAAGCCTGTAGTCTACTTTCTAGAGCAACAGGACCCTGTTCACCTCCAAACACCCAAGAAGTTGGTCACTGGGAGGGTGGTGAGGCACTGGAACAGGTTGCCCAGGGGAGTTGTGGATGTCCCATCCCTGGAAGTGTTCAGGGCTGGGTTGGATGAGGATTTAAGCAACGTGGCCCAGTGGAAGGAATCACTGCCCATAGCAGGGAGGTTGGACTAGATGATCTTTAAAGTCCCTTCCAACCCAAACCATTCTATGATTCTATGATATTCAGTCTGCATTGCCAGTTTCTGGGGGATCCAACATGGACCTAAAACTCCCAGCAATGTACAGCAAAACTACTTGGTATGCTACATGTGAAATGTTCTACCCAAACAAAACCAGAGAATTGTTTGGGCTGGAAGAGATCTTTAAGACCATCGAGTCCAACCATTCCCCCAGCACCACATCTACACAGCTTTTCAGCTCCTCCATGGATGGGCACTCCACCACTGCCCTGGGCAGCCTCTACGAGGTCTTGACGACCCTCTCAGTGAAGAAATTGTTCCTCATGTCCAACCTAAATCTCTCCTGGTGCAACCTGAGGCAATTGCCTCCTGTCCTATCACTTGTTCCTTGGGAGAACAGATAAACCTCCACTTCACTGCAACCTCCTTTTAGGAAGTTGCAGAAGGCAAGAAGGTCTCTCCTGAGCCTCCATGTCTCCAGATTGAACACCTCCAGTTTTCTCAGCCACTCCTCACAAGACTTGTGCTCTAGCACCTTCAACAGCTTCTGTTGCTCTTTTTCAGACATGCTGCAGCACCTTAAAATCTTTCTTTTAGTGAGGAATCCAAAACCTAGCACAATATTTGATGGATGGGCTTATCAGATATCATCTCCTGTGCTTTGATGCATCTTAAGGGGATGGGATGATAAAGGAGATTGCTTGTCCCTGGGAAAGGAAAAGATCAACACCAGCTTCCTCTGGCTTTCTGGAGAAGATTTCATCTCTACTACACATAAAGGACAGGACTGCATCCAACACAGCACAGCAAAGTGTCTAAATGTGCCTGGGCAGTCTGTCCTTGTCTTCTCCTCTCTATGGAGATAAGCACAACATGGGAGAAGAGCAGCAAAGAGCCTTGGCTGCCACCTCCAGGCATCAGCAAACAGGAGATGGAGCCAGCACGAGGTTGGTGTGGACACCATGCACATCAGATGGAACACAGGACTGAGGTCAGGCCCACCATGAAGAAGGCAGGGGAAGGTCTCAGCAGCACCTCAAGCATCAGCACAGCTCAAGGTGGCTGACCCAGCCTGGGCCTTTCTGCCCTTTCCCTCTGACCAGCTGAGTTGGGTGGAATATTTTCTGAGTTTTTCCATCTTTGTGGCAGGATCCCAGCCAGGTTGATCACTTTAAAGCAATTTGGATCCTGCAGGATGACAAATTGTTTCTGTTATCAAATACATGCACGATTACTACTAAAAAGACATTTGAAATGGTTACCAGGGAACACAATCTTAGCCCATCCCAAGGACAGAAAAGTCAAGAGAAAATGAACAGAGTATGTTTTAATGAGAAGAGAAGTCGTTTTCCAGCTACTATAAATAGCAAAAGCTGGAAGAAAGCATCCAACAAGCAGGAGAAAGTGTGAGGAGAGTGAAATTCCACAGTGCTTTGGCTCTGGACTTCAGAAGGTGGGGAGTATGAGACAGTGTGAAGCACAAAGAAGCCTTTGTTGTTTACATCTGAAGTTTAAAAGTGGCACGGTGTGAATAAACAAAGGATGTGCCATGGAACACTGCAGCAGGGATGTCCTCACTCCCTTGGAGTTCCAGACACAGCATGTAAAGTATCTCCTTCCTCTTTAAAAACAGGAGCTAAAACTTTCAAGCTTTCTTTCCAGAAAAATCTCATTTACCCAGATCTTGAGGGTTTTGGAAGGTGATTGAAGTTAGTTTTGGTACCTGTACATACTTCTCAGTGCAAAGATCCTTCCATAGTTGACAAATCTTTGATCAAATTTGATTTTAATTCCAAATAATCTAATCGAAATCCTAGAGAAGGTAACTTTTGATGAAGCTGAGAAAAAGAAAATGGTTGTGGTTTGTATTTGCTGTATGTGAGGTCTGTGCTGGAGCCAGCAGATGAAAACACCTTCTGAATAAGCGTGTACAGTCCTGAGGCCTTCCATACAGATGGGTTTGATTTTGCTTATTTGATGCCTTGGACAACAGAATTAAACTTCAGAAGTCAACCCAGGGATCAAAACGGGCAAAAGTGACAAAGCACTACAGGGGAATGGGCAGAGCTGGGGTCAGAGAGAAGCTGCTAAATCCCGTGTCACTCATTGTATCCCCCTGTAGGGCCACATCCAAGCACGCATTCCTCTGAAATGTGGACTTCTGTGGACACCAGGTTTGCCAGGAGCCAGCAATAGGCCCTTGTGGCCCAAAAGGCCAGTGGTATCCTGGGCTGCATGCAGAAGAGTGTGGCCAGCAGGTTGAAGGGGGTTCTCCCGCCCCTCTACTATGCCCTGCCTCGGGAGTACTGGGTCCAGTGCTGGGCTCCCCAGTTCCAGAGAGACAAGGAGCTACTGGAGAGAGTCCAGCAGAGGCTGGGAAGCTGCTGAGGGGCTGGAGCATCTCTGTGCCAGGCCAGGCTGAGAGCCCTGGGGCTGCTGAGCTGGAGAAGAGAAGCCTCAGAGGGGATCTGAGCAGTGCTGAGCAAGAGCTAAAGGGCCCCGGGGGGCAAGAGGCTGGGGCCAGACTCTGCTCAGTGGTGCCAGGGACAGGACAAGGGGCAACGGGCACCAACTGGAACCCAGGAGGTGCCACCTGAGCAGGAGGAGAAACTTCTCTGCTGGGAGGGTGAAACCAGATGGCTTCTGCTCACAAGCCCACAGACCCAAGGCACAGTGATACTCCTGAAGTCTGTGAACACGTGGCAATGAACTCAAACTCTGGATGCCAGCTAGAAAATACGACCTGCACCCTTTGCAGAGCAAGTTCCCTTCAACAGCCCAAGCTCTGTGTGTATTTATTTCATACAATTACTTCCCTTCTACCATTTTGAAACCAAAAAATCTGCCCTAAGGAAGCAGGGGAAGTCCTACAGCTTCAGCTCCCTGAATGAGCTTCTTCTGTGGAGCTGGGATCAGGCTGCTTCTGAGGCAGCAGAGGAAGGTGTTACAGGGTGCTCAGCAGGCTTTTAACTCCACCTTAGCAACCCTGCTTTTTCCCCAAGCTATAGAGATTTCTTATTAAAGAGATGCCCCTTAGGCTTACAGAAAAAGAGCAGTGAAGGACATCTCCAGAGCTTCTTTAGCTTCTCCACCTGTCCCAAGCTCTGCCTCCTCCTTCCTGGAAGAGTTTGGATACAAACTGCTCTCATCTCTGTGATTAGCAATCCCCATCACAAACCCACCCCCCAGGAGGGGCTTGGATGTTTGAATGAGATTCAGTCAACAAGTTAATTTGTCAGAAATTAGAAAACAGGAGAACATCTTGGACCTGGGGGTCCAATTCCCCTTGTTGTATAAGCCTCCTAGCCTCACAAAATGGATTTCTGTGCCTGGAAAGGAGATTTGAATTTGGCCATGAGTAAAACAAAACACCAAACTGATTTGGGGCTGGATAGGAAGCAAAGAAAACGCAGGGAATGCACTTTAGATTTCAGGGAGAGAGGCTGGCACTTGCAGCACATCCTCCTCCTGCCAGCTCCATAGCAGCAGCCACTTGGCAGGGGTTTGATGGGCAGATGTCAGCCTCATCTGGTTGCCTTGGCTCGGGTGGTTTCTTTGAAATGAACAGCAAAAGAGAGCGAGCATGGGGTCTTCCTGGTGCTGCTTGCACGAGCAGACTCAGAAGCAGGACAGCTCTTCCAGGAGATGCTGTAGCCCCCTGAACCTGGCATGGCTTTGCACCGTTTTGTCCAGATCTGGGAGTGAACAGGCCAAGAACAAACTGGGGTGTCAGGATTTGGTTGACAGCTGTCTCTCTCCAAGTGATGGATGCAGAACAAATGATCTCCCCACGCTTCCCCCAGGCAGCTTTGAACTGAGCCCAGCACTGAGTCCTGGGGGTGTTTCCCAGGGAGCAGACCCTGCAGTTGTAGTTCTGGGCTGAAATGGATTTCTACATCTCTCCTCCACTGCAGTTGGTCGTTTTATTTCAGGAGAGAGAGTGTTTGTTTTCTGCATTTCTATTTTATCCCCCTAAACAACGACAAGGAGAAAAACATCAGGGCAACCCCACCTAAAACCTGCTGGCTTTCTGCTTGGTGTTTAAGCCAGTACGAGGCACTAAAGCTGCCCTGGTAAGGACAGAGGGCTGCAGTCTGACACTGCATCTTCCTCCTACCACACGGTCCTTTAGGTCCAGCAGAAGAATTGATCTCAGGGGGAAATATCAGCCAGGGTTCTGCTGTGGCAGCTCAGTCACAAATGCCTTTAGACCCAGGCAACGAGACCGAGCAGTAGAAACCATCTCTGGCTGAGACCCCCCCTGTGACTGACCTTCTATCAGAAGGAGAATTACTTTTCAAGCTGCAAGCCTGAGAGCGTGCCTGTGTGTTTGTATACACATCAATATGTGTGATAAGAAGGCTGCTTTGTGGCAAAACCTGCCAACAAACCCATTTTTCTGTCGCCATCTGCTCGGATGAGAGCAAGCACCTGTTAGGAGCAGCTGCTTGAATGCAGAATGTAGGTAAGAGAAAAATCAGTTTCATTTTGGACTTGGCCTGCTGCAGGTAGCACATGGCTCTCCCCAGCGAGGGTGCCAAGTGGTCCTTTCTGAGCTTGTCCTGCTGAGGAAGTGGCAAGTGGTAGGAAATCTCAGAACTGTTCAGTTAAGTTATTGCAGCAAGTAGAGAGAAGCAATGGGTCTCCTCCTGCTGCCCCCCAAAACATGTCCCCAGTCCTCCTTGGGGTCTCTGCCCTCTCCCCAGCTTCTCCTCTCTTTTTGAAGCGTGGCTCTGTGCCTCTCTTGGCATGGCAGGCTGCACCAGGGCACGCTGCTCCCAGGAGACCCCTCTAGTCCTTCCTTTGGAGAACAACTGCTTCCCTTTCTGCCCCTTTACATCCACCTCAGTGTGGGTCCTTTGAGGGCTTTACAGAAGGATATGAAGGGGCTCGGTCCAAGTTCTTGTTGTGATCAAGGCTCCAAGAGATGCCAACCTTGCCAGGCTGTCATTTCTCCAGAGGAAGCAACGGGGGTCCCACCATCTCTGTGACTTGTCCTGGGCAAGAGAGACACATGAAAGGATTCCTCCTATTCTTCCAAGGGATGTATCCAAGATCACAAGTCAGCGTGGCCTCTCCCACCCTGCCTGACACCACGGATGGTCTCAAACCTGCTGCCCTTGACCCATGCCCACGCTGTCTGTGTTTCCATTCAAGGAATGAGGTCATTCAGCTCATCCTCTCCCAACCTCCCGAGCACAGAGGGCTCCTCTCTCATTTTCTCCAGCTAGAGAACACAGCCTTTGTCCTCCACAGCCTGACACAGCCACTCACCTTACAGAGGTGGCCAGCACCTACCCAGCCCAGGGTGAAAAAGGGCTTTTTTTGGTCTTAAAAATCAGCAGCCTTGCAGGGAATTTTCCTGTTCCACTTTACCACACAGCTCCACCTCTAATAATCATTGGGAGGTACAATAGCACCATAAGGAGCTCCTGTCTACATCTAGGTAACAGCAACAGGAGGTCAATGGATGGGTTTCCCTTGCAGAGGGAAAAACTGCAATAGGCACTGATATTTAGGAGTCTCTCCAGGCCCAAACACCTTCCCTTTTTCTCTTTTCCTCTTTTCCCTGCCTCCTCACGCTCTTTAGCCTCCATTTCTCTACCCAACCCCTTTTTCCTCCATGCCCATCTCTCCATGTGCCCTGTGTCACCACCCTGTGCTAGGAGGATAAATATTGAGCTCACATCATCTTTTTCTAAACAGCATGTCCCACCCACTCCATCTCAGAGACTGATATTCTCTGAAAGGGCAGCAAAGCAGTGGTCTGAGCATCACAGCGTGCTCAGAGGTGAACATACAGAGGTTAATGCACAAACACAGCCACTGCCTTCCAAACAGGGGATATCCCCCATGTGCTCCTCAGGTTCCAACCTCTGTGGTCCCTGTTCCAATTCAACCAGATCAAATGCTGATCAAAAAAAAATCCCTCATTTCTGGATGGGGAAGCTCCCACCCAGCTTGGGCTAAAGGAATGAGAGTATGTGAGGCTGAGAGAGGAATAATTCTGCTTGCAACTGAGTAAATCACACAAAGCCACCCTACAGAGGCACTTCTCCATACAGAGCTGCACTCTACATTACTTGGTTTAGAACAAATACCTTTGGTCCAGCAGGTTTTATTCTTTTTTTTCCCCTTGATGCAGATTTCTCTCTGTAAGTACATCTGTAAGCACACAGATTCCTGCCTCCTGGGACACCCCTAATGGGCTCTGAATTCACTCGGGCTCATTCCTTTGTAGCTGGCTCTGCAGTGGGAGAACTGAATAGGGTCGTTCACTGATGGATGGGGTTTTTTTCTGCATTTGGAATTTCAATGGACCAACCCAGATCACAGGTTGTTATTGCCCTGAGAAACACAACAGCCAATGTAAGAGCCATAGATTAAGGAGTCAGTGACACAGAAACATTCAAGGACAGGATGAGCTAATTAATGTTACCCTCTACCCTCTAAATTAGTCATATATTTACTTCAGTGCTGCTGCTCTCCAGGAGCTGAAGGGCAGAGAGGGTGACTCTGGTTGTCCCAGCTCCTTTTAGCCAACCAAGCCCATTTGGTAGCAAGGTCCATCTTCCTTTTGTTTTATAACCTGTGATCCACTGCTGGGTTTGGGTTGTCAGAGAGGGGGTTGAACAGTGCTGAGCTCAGCAATATGGTCCACGAGAGAAGAAATCAAAGCTGTCTATGACCATGCATGAGAGAAGCCCACCAGGAAAGCTTTCCCCTGGGTACAGCTAAAGAAATAGGGGCTAAACCCATTCTTTGAGAGCCAGTGGAGCTCTACTACAAAACAAACCTGCTTGGAGAACCTCAAAATAGGAAAATATTAATATTCTTCCCATTTGTACCACTTGCATGCCCTCAGATGAAGAACCATCAAGCCAGGAACACCTCAGTCTTTGAAAGAAGCTGGTGAAAAATCTTAACTCTCCTGCCTTTTCAAAACAATTCCAGTGACTGAAAGGGAAAAAAAAAAAAGGGGAAAAAAAAATATCAAAAGCCTTGCTCATGCTGTTCCAGTTTAGGAACTGCTGGCATCCCTGTCTCCAAAAGGAAGGGGAGCAGGGAGCTGACTGCTCAACAGCTGAGAACGTGTGTTCTGGAAGCAGCACGCCCCAGCAGATGGTGAAATGATTACTGCCAGGAAATGTTAGAGTGCTTGTTTTTTAAAAAAAAGATTCTTTTTAAAAAAAAAAACACAACCAACAACTTGAATTCTGAACAACAGAGGGAAAATAAATACAAAGAAGACATGAAAGCAGCTTGATTTCCTTTCTTTTTCTCCTCTGCAAGTGTGCATGTCTTGTTCCTTTCTGATACTGTAGCCCTGGAGGCTAGTTGTAGCCCTGGTCTAGTTGGAGATGAAGGCCCATGTGCTGTGTATAGGACCTTAAAAATGAGGCAGAGGGAAAAGGAGAAAGGCTGTAGCTATATAGATATATTGTAGCCCATGGTTCAGCCTTGAAATAGGCACCGTGCTGGCCTGTGGTGCTGCAGACAGTACTTGGGGTAAGCAATGGGAAGTGTGCTTGGGCATGATCCTCTTCCTCACGTCACCATTTTGAGCTCAGACCCTGGCCATGCTCTGTAGGCTGCAGAGCCAGGTACCTTCCAACAGGCTTCTGGTCCTGGCTCCTTCTTTGATGTGTCCAAGCAGCCCCAAACAATTTTTATTCCCATTAACTCTCTTGTTCCCATCTCTATGTCCTAAAATGTTCCTTTCTTTCCCTGCTTAAAATCTGATTGCTTTAATTTTTGCTTTCTAGTCAGGCAGCTTCTCCCTCCTCTCAGGACCATTGAAAATGGTCCTCACAGGATCATTCTATTCTGGTTGGAAGAGATCTTTAAGATCTGTTCCCTCAGCACTGCCAGGTCCCCACTGCCCCGTGTCCCTCACCCCACATCTCCACGGCTTGGAAACCCCTCCAGGGGTGGGGACTCCACCACTGCCCTGGGCAGCCTGGCACAGCCCTGGACAAACCTTTCAGGAAAGAAATTTTTCAAAATATTCAACCCAAACACCTTGAGGCCGTTTCCTCTTGTCCCATCACTGGTTGCTGGGAAGAAGAGACCAACTCCCACCCAGCTCCAACCTCCTGTCAGGGAGTTTAGGTTTGGTGGTGACCTGGCAGTGCTGGGTTAATGGTTGGACTTGATGAGTTTAAACATCTCTTCCAACCAAAACAATTCTATGACTCCATGATTCTTCTCTTTCGTCCATTCAACAGTTTAGTAATTATTTTTTTTAATGCAGCAGTATATTTTATATGGTAGCCAGTAAATGATGATGGGTGGAAGAGTGGCTCCATCTACTTCCTCTACAAGAAACATCTCAACAGCTACATGCTCAACACCTTCTGCATCACCTGAACTTAAAAGAATGGTCCACTCCACAGTCAACTTCAACAGAGATGTTCACCTCCAGAGAGTAGTTCAGGCCTCCTAAAATCTGCCTTGCCATCCCTGCCTGCACCACTCCACTGACTGCAGAAGACCTCTCCATTTCTTTATTCCTGTGTTACATGTCTCCATTGGGTGCCAAAATTTCTGATGGTGACTCCAGGGGAAAGAAAATCAAATTTACAATGAGAAGACTTTTGGGGGTTGGACTTGATGATCTCTGGAGGTCCCTTCCAAGCCCTAACATTCTGTGAAGACTGAGACCTCCCTTGGCAATTCTTTGGGACCATACAGGGAAGATGAATGGTCAAAATCTCCTCAGCTTTCACATATTACCACTATTAAGCCATGAAACTCTCCTTTTTTGAAAGTCAGGCCTCATTTTTCAAGGTGAAACCTAATAGTAGTTAAAGAATAAGATTTTAATTTCAGTTATAATAATTTTGAGGTTTTGTAGGCATATTTTCAATTACAATCACAGCTCTTACGCCTCGACAGCTTCCAGGAAAGAAAAGAGAGGAGTAATTGAAATGTTGCATCTTCATTCAAAGGCTCCACCACTTACCAAACAAAACTGAAACGAAGGGTGCTGAGAAATGTCAGCAGTGGATGCCTGCATGAATACTCCTCTCCTTGAGATCCAGCACTTGTATCAAGGACGTGCACCATCAGGAAAGACAACAGCAGCATTTGTCTTTGCAATTCAACTGCATTCAGAGCCTGCTACTCAAATGCTTGCTTCAATGGTAATGGCATAAATGGAGTCAGGCAGACACTGGTCCTTGCACTTGGGTGATACAAGCTTCTGAGTTCAAAACCTGAGCGTTTTAGCCATGTAATAATGGCTAGTATCACCAAGGATTGTGTTGAAAAGCAAATATTCCTACACACAAAAAGACCCTCTTCCCACAGAGCATGAATCTGGCTTTCCCTTTCTTTGGTATTATATCCCTGTGAGTGGAAGAAAACCACTTGTGACTCTTCAGGGCTAGCACATCGTGCTGAGTTATTTAGGAACAGGACAGGTTTGGAGTTGTTTTGGGGTTTTTTTATTTGTTATTTCACCTAACTGAGGACATTCAGATTTAAGATAACACAAAACCAGATGACCTGGGAAGGCTTTAAATGGGTATCTGAAATACCTGAGCATTTCTTGGCTGATCAATGCAAGAAAAATCAATAGAAGCTGAGGGACTGTGTGAGGAATTTAATTAGATTGCAACACGTCACTTTTTCAAGGTGATTTCCATGTTCACCAGGAATGGCAAAGAACTTGCTGGGCCCAGAAGTAGCTCTGAATTTCAATTTTTTTTTTATCCTACCTTAAAGCACATTTGCTGAAAGCTGCCTCTGCTTGCCCATTAAAAAAAGGGTTGGCTTATCAGCTACTGAAGGTTTCTTATTATCTCCTCTGAGCCTGGCTTGCTGAAAGGCCAATATCCCACAGCCCATCCTTTATAGGGGTTATAAAGTGATATTGTGTTCACCAAGAAGGCCAAAATGTGCTCCAAGACCTCTGTACAACCCCAAAGGTGTGATGCTGTTTTTATTATTTCCCCCAAGTGCCTTCAGGAGCCCTGTAAAATAAATGTGCCAGCTACAGCACATGCTGCCTAATGCCAACTTCATAGAATCACAAAATCACTCTGGTTGGAAAAGACCTTTAAGATTATTAAGTCCAACCACCAACCCAGCTCTGCCAGGTCCCCACTAAACCACGTCCCTCAGCACCACATCCACACATCTTTGATAAGTGGAGGCTTACAGACCTTCTTAAAAACATCCCCCCAAAAAGCTGCTGTCGAATCCTTTGTGGTAAAAATGAATCAGTGAGCCCACAAAGTCAAGGGAAGATTGATGAGTCTGTAGATGAGAGGTTGGGGCAGGGCCCTTCCCTGCCTGTGCTTCTCTTTTCCTCACTTGTAAAGCAGATATTACAACATCTCTTCCTACAGGAGAGATGCCTCACAGCTAAATTTTGGAACATGAGGATGCTGCTCGACCTCGTGGGTGCCTCAGCATGGCCTGACCTGGTGAGGAGTCTCAGGAGATGCAACCAAGAAGACCATACACCTTTTTTTGCTGGGAAAAGTGATGATGCTCATGCCAACCTTCTGCTTTCTTTCCCTCTAGTTAGGATGCAGCTCATCCCTCCTCATGACAGAAATCCCAGAAAGGCTGAAGCTGAGTGAGTCGAGGATAATCCTGTTACCTCTGCAGCAACAACTCCTAAGCAGTGGCTCCTGGGAACTTAAGGAGGTATTTTAACTTTCAGCAGAGCTTTGCTCTTCACTTTTATCTAGTTAGTGCTTCTGAAGTGCTTTGAGAACCTGGGGCAAAAAAATACAATATGCAGCTTAGTCTAATTCCACCCTGGCCTATTGTATCTGGCCCCTTAATGAGTATAATTTATAGAATTCCACTAACATAAATGCATTCCAACCATCCCTGCCCCCCCAAAAAGGAATCAATTGAAGGAAAATGGTCCATGACAGGAAAGAATGAGAGATTGATTAAATATTTAAAGTGTTACTGTAAATGAAGAAGCCTCACAAGCCAGGTCAGTAATGAGCTTCCCCCTAAGCCACTGGGAACTCACATTAATGCTGCACTTGACTCCTGCAGGTCTCTCCCACGTGCCAGCAAAACTCTCACCAGTTGCCAAGCAGACACGTCGTTTTTAGGGGGGTGAGGGGGGTGTGCAAGATGGAAAGAGAGAGATTTAAATGCCTCTGCACGTCCAGTGCAGGGAAATAGAAGGCAAGAATCAGAAATAGCTTTCCTTTGGCTATGGAGCTGGCTTCTGGCAACAAGGTGATCAAGTTCCCAGAGAGGATTGGGATTCTCTTAAAGATATTTCACATAATGTAGAATAAATGTTCACATGGAATAAGTGGGATTATGTGTGTTGGGAGTCTGGGCCCTTTGGAAAGAAGAGATGCTGGAGCTGACACTCACTGCATCATATTTTTCCAAAGGAATTTATTATAGTAGGTGTGTAAACTGTGTCCTGCACTCACCATGGTCCAGCTAGGAGGAAAGGCCACAATGAATCCAAAAGAGAGTCTAGAGTATGTATCTTATGAGGAACAGCTGAGAAAACTGGAGTTGTTCAGCCTGGAGTAAAGAAGGTTCAGGGGAGATGTTCTCACTCTCAACAACTCCCTGGAAGGAGCCTGGAGCCAGGTGGGGGTCGGGCTCTGCTCCCAAGGAACAAGCACCAGGGCAAGAGGAAATAGCTTCAAGTTCCACCAGGGGAAGTTTGGTTGGATATTAAGGAAAATTCCTTCACTGGAAAGGTTGTCAAGCCCTGGATGAAGCTGCCCAGGGCAGTGGTTGAATCACCACCCATGGATGTGTTTAGAAATTGTGTAGATGTGGTGCTGAGGGACATGGTCTAGCAGTGGACTTGGCAGAGTTGGGTTAATGGTTGGATTTGATGATCTTAAAGGTCTTCTCCAACCTCAATGATTCTATGAACAAAACCCACCTTATTCCAGGTGACTAACAGGATGGCCTTGGCTACTGTGATGTTTAATTCAGACTACCAAATTCAGGAGAGGCAGACCTTGAATCCCTACACATCCACCACACATAAGCAGATAGATCATATCTGACAGACTGCTAAAATATATCATTAGAAGCAAGATTAGCACCCATGGGAGTTTCCAAGAATGGACAGAGTTAACAATTCTTAATGTTCTGGAAAATGTTGACTGAACAGCTCTGTTGTGACTTCTAATACTAGAAACACTTAAGTAGTTGATTTTGTGCCAGATGGGAAACTGTTTGGGATGAAAGTAAAGATGCTAATTGGTCCAGAGACTCTGGCTAAATGAAAGATAGAAAAACATGCTAAATTACAGCAAGATTAGACCAGAGGAAGAGCAAAACCAGAGTTCCTCAAAGACCATTCTTAGGACTAACCCTGTTTCATACGTTCATTCACTTCCTGGACACAGAACAACAGAAATGAGTTGACAAAATATGCACACATAAAAAGCCACCATATTATCTCACAGGCTTCTGCAAGTCTTCCTACTGTCCCTCAACAGAAGCAGCTACATTCCCACCTTTCCTGATGGAAATGGTCATCTCTGACCATCCTTATTGCTCTACTCTACATTCCCACCAGATGATCTACACCTTTCTTGAAGGACTTTCCCCAGAACCCTGCACTGAAAACCAGCTGTGGCTTTGTGAGAGCTGAATAAAGCAGGTTTACTGCCCTCAGCAAGTCTGCAGATGACACTAAGCCAAGTGGTGCAGTTGAAACATCTGAGGGATGGGATGTCATCCAGAGGGACCTGGACAGGCTTGAAAAGTGGGAGCATGTGAACTGCATTAGGTTCAGCAAGGCAAGTGCACCTGAGTGGGAAAACCCCCAGTCCCAGCCCAGGCAGGGGGTGCAGGGCTGGAGAGCAGCCCT
>NW_008614574.1:501-789 GCF_000691845.1 Merops nubicus | reverse complement strand
TCAGCAACTTTGCAGATGACACCAAGAGGAATGATGCAGGTGACACGCCTGAGGGGCAGGATGCCATCTAGAGGGACTTGGATGAGCTTGAGAAGTGGGCCCATGTGAATCTCATGGGGTTCCACAGGGCAAGTGCAAGGTCCTGCATCTGGGTCAAGGCAATCTCCATCACTGATATTGGCTGGGGGATGGTGTGATTGAGAGCAGTCCTGCCAAGAAGGACTTGAGGCTACTGGTGGATGAAAAGTTGGATGTGAGCCAGCAATGTGCACACGCAGCCGATAGAGC
>NW_008614574.1:0-251 GCF_000691845.1 Merops nubicus | reverse complement strand
AAAGATGTGGACAGTGTTTTTAGCAGGGCCTTTTGTAACAGGACATGGGCTAATAGTTTTTAAACTAGAGGGTAGATTTAGACTAGATATGAGGGAGAATTTTTTTTTTCACATCCATTCTTAGAGGCTCAGACTTTTTGGGTGTCTTTGGTAGCTTCTGTTTTGGAGAGCACTTCTCTGTCCAGCAAAAAAATGGAGTTTCTTTTCGTATATTTGCTCACTTTCTATTGAGAAGCCAATTGCCATGAGTG
>NW_008614573.1:0-11063 GCF_000691845.1 Merops nubicus | reverse complement strand
ATGCCAACCCTCATTCAGGACTGGTGGGGGTTTTAACCCCAGCACTTCACTTGGGTGGGGGAGTTGCACATTGTTCTGTTTTTCTTAGGTTTGATAAATGTCAAGAAAAAACAAAACAAAACAAAACAAACCACCAAACAAACCAAAACAAACCCCAAGCTTGCTTGTTTTTAAATTCAAATATGGAATTACAGCTTTGAGAATTTGGTTAAATTGTGCTATTGCAAGATTGTATGAACGTCAGAGGCAAACAATGAGGTTTTGGCAAACTTGATTTCAGGAAACAGAACTTTAAGAAAAGAGGTGCTGCAGCTACCTTCAGCTGTATCATTTGGGACAAAATCAGCTGCACTGAGACACTGAGTGCCACTGAAATGCAGCAGCTCTGCCCGTGGCATCACACTAAGGGCTGCCCAACTTCTGTTCTCTAGATTAATACCCCAGTTTCTTGAAAGTCCTGAGCAAACTATCATTTTTTATTCTTCTCTTCAGGGGACATACCTAAGATGCCCACAGTATACTAGTTACTGTTAGTCATGCTCTTTCTAGATTAGCATTGGCATTTTTGAGATCAAGCAATTAAAAGCAAAATGTTTGGAGTAATATTGTGCTTTGGCTTTAAAAGCCTAGTGAACAGTACCGTGGTGGTGCTTGGTCTTCACTATAGGTTTATAGTCACACCTCTTATTGTTATAGTTTGTATTTTCACTTAAAACAGTGATGAATTTCTGATTTTTCTCAAAGTAAGAATTTTAGGTTTGTGTCTACAAACATCTTGGTTCTGAACTCCACCTATAAAACAGGCTAAAATGAGGTGATTTCAGGCCCATGCTGAAGCACATTGAGTTAATCCGTTCCATATTAAAAGGAAGTTCTTTACCAGATTTACCTGGAACAGTTCCAGAAGTTATGATTCCCAGGCACCAGTCTTGCCTGTCTGATTAAAGTAATTCTATAAGCCCCCCCAATTAGCACTGGGACAGCCGGCCTGGGCCTTGGCGCGGACGGCTAGATCAGGCCGTCATTCCGAGGAGCCATCTGGGGATGCTGCCATTTGTGTGGGCAGTTTGGTAAAACATTCTGCATCGTGGGGACATGGCACTGGGGTGAAACTGTGGTTCGTGGCCTGTTTGAAATTGTCGTTTTCTGGGAGACAGTGCAGTTTCCTCTGCATTGGCAGGCTGCAGGGATTCGGGGCTGGAGTCAGCACTCAGGCCCATTGTTCCATGAATGAAGTAGTGCCTCCTTCTTCCCCCCAAGCTGGAAACGTAACCCAGCCAGTATTTATTTACCCCGAAACCCCCTACAACTTGATCTTGATGACCCTTACAGTATGCCATGTGTGTATTTGCAGATGCCTTTCTGTGCTGTCCTTTGAAAAGGAACTTTTGTATTGGCCACAAACCCCCTTCCCGAGCCCTGCCCCGTGACTGCAGTGCCAGTGTGCACATGACTTTCATTTCTGGGTTCTGTCTTGATTGGAGTCTGAATCCAATCTTGCTAATAGTCCTCCAGTTCAAATTATATTGAGAACAGATGCTTCCAAATCAGGCTGAGGAGCTTACAGGAATCTAGTCAAGTACAGAGTGTTAGCTGAAAATGTATGAAGTATTTGTAATCAAGAGAAAACAAAAGCAGACCTCCTGCTTTGAGAAGCCCTGAAGGTAAGGAAGTCAGTGCTTTTAGAAAGAGAGCTTCATTACTGTCTCTTGCCAAGCAAGAACCTAAAAATCTAACAGACTGATATGCCACATTAGACCAGAAAGCAAAGAAGAGGGTCAGCTTGGTTTTGGAAAACAAAGGAATTAACCCAAAAAGTGATAATTTCTATGAGGGCTGTCTCATAATTGATCATTTGTGTAACAATCAGTGTCTGTTTTGATGAGCAGTTGCAGAAATTGCCTAATTCTAGTAGACTTTATTCCTGATAGTGTCCAGAGTTTCATCAGGTGGAAAACAAACTCTCATTTCTCACGGTCCAAGCCAGGACTCAGTTCAGTTACTCTGTGTCTGCTGCAGTATTCTTCTGCTTCCATCTGACACGGCTGGCACTGACTCTTTAGAAACAAATGGACTCCTGATCATGGCTGGAGGAGAATTTCCTTGGTGCAGGATCACACTGGAGTTGTTTCAGCTTGGTTTAACAGATTGTCCTGTTCCCTTGGTGTCTACCGTTCAAGTTATTTGGTTGCATCAGTTATTTTTGATAAATAATGGAAGTGTCCAATTGTTTGTAAAGTATGAATTATCCTTCTTGCCATTTTAGGAGGAGTTTCATAGCATTAGGCACTTCAATTACAAATTTGCCATGATTTTCTTTTCCAGTGAACGTTTCCTTCCGCCTGCGACTTTGCAGTGGAAGGTGATTGGAGTTTCTCACCACAAACCCATGAAGCTCAGGGTTTGGATGGGCCCAATGAGGCACCTCAGAGACACCTAGTCCAGTTTTGCCTGCTGTGGGCTTCCATGGTGGACCTTAGGAGAGCTTTATTTTATATGCACAGATACTTAATGCTTCCCTTGTACACGAGGGCGTAGTGCTACATGTTTTAAAATCAGCTGATGAGCAGTTCTGCCCTTAGACTTGTAGCCATCCATAAGTTTCTAAGAGACTGAATCTAGTGCAAGTTTCCACAGCAAACTTCACCCTTTTCTGTAAGTCTGCTCCCCTCCTTCACCCTTCTTCCTTCCTTCCTCCCTTGCTCCCACCAAATCCAAACAACTCTGCTTTGTGTTTCATTCAGACAAAGCCCTTTACCAAGATTTTTGCTTTTTTCCCTTTTTTTTTTTTTACATCACTCTATTGTTGGAGAACTGTGTTCGAATCCTCCACATGTGCTTCTTTTCATTAAGCAGAGGCAGGTTGTTCCTAGGTAACCCAAATACATTCAGCAAGAGCCAAGCTGTTGTACACAGGCTCTTCTCTTGCACCTTTTGTGATGTGCAGGGCAACCACTTGGAATTCATTCTATACTTGTACAAAACATCACACTTCATCGTTTAATTGCACTGTGCAAAGAATCCAGGCCTGACCCTTCGGCCAGGAGAGTTTGCCAGCCAAACATACAACTTCCCTGGGCTCCTGTAAATACCTGCTTTTGTCTCTAAACCGTTTCATTTTTTAAATTGTTTAATTCAATGAAACAAATTTGATAAACTAGCCCAGTGGCTGTCATGAACATTACTCTGAGAAGTCAGTTTGGTTTTCTCTGCTTTGGGCTGTCCACATCCTTGGATCTTAAAGTTTCCCCCAGAAGGTCTGACTTGACCAGCAAGCTAGTTCCTATATTAAGTAATCCTGGCAGTTTACCATTTATTTAAAAAATATGAGCAACTACAAAACCAGTTGGAAGACACCCGCAAGATCATCAAATCCAACCATTGACCCGGAAGTGTCAGGTCACCACTAAACCATGTCCCTATTCTGGAAAGACTGTTTGATAAGCTCCATATACTTGTGTTTATAATTTAGTCCTCCTTCAGAGCTCTGTTGCTGGCTGTGTGGTAATACACAATGTCCCCAGCCCACAGTATGAATTCAGCAAATCGGATTCCCAGTTCACAGTGTCTTTTTTTCCACCAGCTTGGGGAGGTGTTCAGCTGCAAGTACAGTAAGGCCTATAAAAAGAAAAAAAAAAAAAAAAAAAGGCAGGAAATTTAAGTGGTCGCTATATAGACTATAAAACTAATTTACTAAGCTCTAAGAATAAAACGTTCCCCACAAAATACTTCAGAAACACTGAAAGAGGCGTGCTGAGCTGCTGTCTCTGAAGGAAATCCTGTCTAGTCTTTAGCTGGGAGGCCTCAGAGGTGGGTTGCTGGAAAGCTGTGGGAAGGTGGGATAATTCCTGTGGCTCTGCCTAGGATGTGGAGTTTCCTCTCCCTCCAGAAAGCTATTCTTTTTCTCTCCTTATTTTTATAATTACATACATTAGCTTCAGACTTCTCGCAGCTATTGTCTACCAGCCAAGTTATTTTAACTGATCTAAGATGTTTCTGGTACAATTCTCCATGGCAGATTTCCTCCCAGAAAAACCATTCATTTCTAATTGGGATTTTATGACTTACAGTGGTGCTGATCCCAGATTCCCAGCATGGCTGGAAGGGACCTCCGGAGATCATCTTGTCCAACCCCCCTGCTCCAGCAAGGTCACCCAGAGCAGGTTTCCCAGGACTGTGTCCCGGTGGGTTTGAAATCTCTCCAGAGGAGGCTCTACAACCTCTCTAGAAACCTGAACTTCTGTGAGCAGACACTGGATTTATACAAGGTCCCCAGGAGTACAGGTGGCCACTAGTTTTTACACATGTACCTTTAAACCTGCTTTCAGGCATATCCTTATGATGGAGCATTCCTACTCGACCTCATCTGCTACACTTCCTTCCACCTATCCTTCTCAAAACTTTCTTCATCAAAGTTTCTTCATCATTTAGCATAATGCTGGGTTTAGCATAGCCTGCTACTGAGTCGTGTCAGCTGGAAAAGACTTTTCAGATCAAGTCCAACCGTTCCCCCAGCACTGCCAGGTACCCACTGACCTATGTCCCTGAGCACCACATCCCCATGGCTTGGAAACCCCTCCAGGCATGGGGACTCCACCACTGCCCTGGACAGCCTGGCACAGCCCTGGACAACCTTCAAGGGGAAGAAATTGTTCCTCAGGTCCAACCTCAACCTCTGCTGGGGCAACTTGAGGCCGTTTCCTCTTGTCCTGTCACTTGTTCCGTGGGAGAAGAGACTGACCACCTCAGTCCAGCTTACTGTCAGGGAGCTGTGGAGAGCCAGAAGGTCTCCCCTGGGCCTCCTTTGCTCCAGGCTCAGCACCCCAGGTCCCTCAGCTGGTCCTCACCAGACTTGAGCTCTAGACCTTTTGCCAACTTCGTTGCCCTTTGGACAAACTCCAGCCCCTCAAAGTCTTTCTTGGAGTGAAGAAGCTGAACCCAGCATTCAAGGTACAGCCTCACCAGTGCTGAGTCCAGGGGGATGATCCCTGCCCTGGTCTTACATCTCAACATGGTGTCTGTCCGAAAACAAAGTGGTTTCTGTCAAGCCCAGTCCTCAGGTACAAAACCCCGCAACTAGCTAGTGAAAATCCCGGAGAGTCAAATCTCTTCTGTCCGTTCTAGCCGCACACCCTCTTTTTTTTTATTATTATTATTTATTTAGGGGCTGTCTGTGTTCAAAGTGAATGAATTTGTTTGAGAGCTAGAGCCACCAAGAAAAAGGAAAAGTTACCTACTTGTTAATTTTTAGACTGGTAGCACTTCCAATGGTCTGGTTTACAATAGGAGGAAATAATCATGTGTAATTGCACAGCTCTCTGTTGAAAACAACGTTAGAGACTGAGTCGTAGCGTTGTCCGCATGCCAGTGCCTGTCAATGCCAAGCTGCCTAAATTTTGTAGGAAGGAAGAATTTTGTTTTCTGATCTGCTGCTAGGAAGAGTTTGAAATAATTTCCCCAGCATCCACCCTCAGCCCAGCCTGCAGGATTCAGACCACTGGGGCTGGAGTGGTACGGGGCAGTGTGTTTGATTCCATGTTATTCCTTAGATGAACCTTGTTTCTGGTCTGTTACTAACAAATTTCATGCCGAGGACCCTTGGAAGCGGGAGGATGAGGTAGGATAGGGCACTTTCCCGTGCCTTTGAGCCACATGACCAAGGGATCTGAAAGTTTGAGTTAGATTTTTTTTTTCTGTACGTTCCTTTTTCTAGTGTTGTGAGTAAAATGTGATTAAACTTTTTGCCCTAAAGAAGTACTGAAAATGAGCATTAAGGCAGATTTGGAAAAGGTTATATGCTAATGTAGGAAATTCCACAGTCGGGATTAAATAAATGGATAATACTTGCACTACAGTACATGAATTAGATACAGCAAGTTTTAAGCTTTCCTCTGCGGACTGTGGTATTCAGAGCCTGTGCCAGAACTAAATGGATGGCTGCCTTTATTCTGCACGGCTTATTTGGGGTTTAATTGAAAGCAAGCGCTGCAGACACTACCTCTGCATCCCAGTTCATGACTTCCTTACCCCAAAATAACAGGTGACAGCACAATTCGTCCTGTACCGCCGGCGCACGGAGAGACGCTCGCGGGTGGTGGCGCTGGAGGTGGAACCGTTGCTGGAGACTGAGGAGGGTGCCTAGGGTGAGGCTGGGCTTGGCTCCTTTCTCCTTGGGTTTTGCTCCAGGGTGACTTTGACAAACAGCTCAGGTTGCAGTTGCTTTGGGACCAACGTTATTATTTATTTTTTGTTATTTATGTTGTCATTAATTTGTCATTATTTACTTGCAAATGACCTGCCAGTAATAAAATATTTACTACTTACTCTGTTGTTTCGGTATCCACAGAACATTTTCCTGATTCTTTTTCTTCCTGATTTTAACTGTTTATTCCCAAAGTGTGATAGGGAGTCACTGGAGTAGAAGCAGTGATTTGACATCATGATACAGTGTATGCCATGGGACAACTCTTTATTTTTAGATTCTATGATTCTATCTAGTTAACAGGAGTGTGGCTGGTTTAAAAACAGCAGAAAAGATTTACCCCTGTTTCCCAAACCCAGCCTGGAGTTACTGCTCAGTCCAATCATAGTGTATGGTAAAATTTGGCTTTTTCCAGTCACATTCATCTGCATCAGAAGAAAAAACATCCCGTAATTATAGAACTACAATGCAGAGGATCTGGTACTGATGCAAAAGCTGAATCCTGGTGTCAGCCGGTGGGAGCCTTGTGTGCAGCTAACCACAGAGTATCACTGTGCACTTGATTTTTAAAACTTAAAGCATTTAAACATCAGTACCCATGTGCTGCAAAAATAATCTCTGCATGTCATCATACCCCCCCTTGTAGTGATTTTGTACAACTTGGGTTTTCTTTGCAAGCCTCTGGTTTAGGTAAGTACCACAGAGGAAAAAAGGGACTAAAGATAAGGAATTGTGGATTTATTTTTTGCAAAACTTTAACAAAATTGCCTCAAAGAATAAACTTTTTTGTGAAGTTTTCATTGAATATGTGTATACTGTTTAACTTTGTGAACAAAAGGGCTGTTTTTCTAACAGTATAAACATTTTAGACATTTGTGGCCTTGCTGTGAAGCTCCTTCCCTTTGATTTCAGGGAAGGACTGTTAAAAGGACAAAATTTAAAATGGGGGTTTAAAGAACAAAAACTAGTAAATAATACATTTATCTGTAAATGAGAAAAGAAACTGAGTGCAATTGATCAGATCTAAATTGCTTCCAAACACATGCTAAAACCAGCACATTTTTCTCTGATTTTTTCTAGAACATCACTGATAAAACCCCATGAACCAAGGTTGAGGTGGGTTTGGAGGGGTGGGGGACAACTTCATCCCTGCTGCAGGTCATGGAAGAATCAGTTTTGGCCTCTGTTGCAGCAGTGACTTACAGGCTGGAATTCTGTGACTCTAGTGGCTTCATGGGTCTGGATGGCTTGTTGTCCTTCAGCACCAAAAATGCTGCTTAGCAATTTCAAATTCAATGGTGCTGATCCAGGCAGTGCCACAACAGCTGAGTAAAAGCTATTTGCCAAGTACCTGTGAAGCTCTGGGAGATGCTGAGGGTTGCTGCAAGATCTAGCCCAGTGCAGTTGGTTACTTCATTCGTCTCAGTGTGTTCTTGGTCTTAGAAATTAACCTTTCCAGTACACAAATTAAAAGGCAATTTGTCATACTCACAGATTTATGTGCAGTATGTACAAGATTACCAGCTCCTGCCTGGCTGGTGACTGGAACCATGGCTTGGTACTCTTTAATGCTGTTAGAATTTGTTATTACATCATCTCTTCAAAGATTATTTCCCCTTTTATTGCTCTATGTAATCCTGTTTTGGGATGTCTTTGTATCCTCATTTCATACTGCTATTTATTAGAACAGCCAAATGCAGGCTATATAAAGTTATGGGATTTAATTTGAGACTTTCAACAGAAAATAATTCAGCTTTTTCAATGTGAAACAATAATAGCTGTTTATTGATAGCTCATTTCTGTGTAATATTTAGTATATGGGTTAAGTGAATGCTTGTACTTGAGAAGATGCAATTTCCAATCAGCTATTTGACTGCAAGCTCATCAAATACACAGTTGCAATTGTTGTTTCCTACCAGGAGGTGAAGTCTTTGTCATCCCTTTATTGTCTCAGAACCAGACTCTGCCACGTCAGGAGAAGACAAAGCCATGCCCAGAGACACCTGGTTAAAGACTACAGGACAGAGCCTGATCACCTCTGTCAATCTCAGGAAAATATGACACGTAGGTTCTCTCACAGCTACTTTGTTGGAAAGCAAAGTGTCTTAATCTCCTTGCTTTATGCTTCTAATTCTTCCCTTGTGCTGCATGTAATCCAAGATTAACGGCATTGTTTTCTAATTTTATTTTTTTTAGCTATCATGGAAATCTCATTAACTAAAGGAAACATCTAAAATGTCTCCAGGGCTTTATTTTTAAACAAATTAATCAACTACTTTAGCTCACATAGCTCTCCATTATCCACAGAAGGTTCTTCCAGGAATGGCATTACTCCTGGCTGTGACACATTGGCTTTGATCACTTGTTTCAATGAGAGAAATCTGTACTTAATTCACCACTTCTGACTGTCTCTTGGAATGTCAGCTTTTTTTCCTAAATTCATGCTTGTTTTCTCACTGAGAAAACATGTGTTCTTAGTCTAAAGGGAAGAAAGTTGGTTCATTGAGTGAGAAGCACAGAGGAAGCGCTACCACTGTTGGCTGCTCCCACTCCCTCTGCTCCCTACTAAGTAGCTTTTAAGGTCTGCAGCATCTTGTGCAAGCCACAAAAGATGCTCCCACAAGGTTTTCAGTACAATGCCATGGAGAGGGGGGTTGTTTACAGCTGTGCCAAAAATACGACAAGAAAAACAAGCTGCTTTTCAGGTTCAAAGAACATCACGTCTCTACTTGCCATCAGGGATGTGACTAAACCTGTGCAAGGTCACTGCTTTATCTACAGATACAAACATGTCAGACAAGAATATCCAAGAGTGGGCAACAACTGCCCGGATTCTAATTCCATCACAGTTCCCTTATTTATTCCTCTGTAACTTCAGAGGTGCAAGAGAAACCCATAGTTTGGTGCAGTAGCAGTTGTTAGGGATATAAAATCTCATTTTCCTAGTGGAGCAAGGTTTGTGCTGGAGGAAAGTGGCACTTGCTTTGTTACTGCCTCTTTGCAGGACTTAACACACCCACAATATTCTCAATTTATGGGGACTTAAGAGTTAAACATCTATGTAGCACCATGTGTGAGAAGCTGCAGGTTAAGCTGATCAAAGCTTTAACTAAGGGGACCCAAAGAAACCATGACCCACATCCAGGGCTTGGGTCCCTTCAAATGACATTATTAGCACTTGGGTAACAGACCACAAAGAAGAGGAGGTCACAAAAATTATCTGAGGGCTGGAACACCTCTGCTGGGAGACCAGGCTGAAAGAGTTTGTTTTGGTCAGCCTGAAGAGGAGAAGGCTCCAGCTGGGGAGACCTTCTGGTGGCCTTTCAGGACTTCAAGAGGCCTGCCAGAAAGCTGTGGACAGACTGATAGCAGGGTGTGTTGGGACAGGACAAGGGGTGAGGGTTTTAAACTCAAAGAGGGAGATTTACACTAGACAGAAGGAAGAAATTTTTGATGCTGCAGGTGATGAGCCCCTGTCCCAGGTTGCCCGAAGAGGTGGTTGCTGCCCCATCCCTGGAACCATTCCAGGTGAGGTTGGCCAGTGCTCGGAGCAACCTGCTCTAGTTGCAGATGTCCCTGCTCCCTGCAGGGGTGTTGAAATAGATGGCCTTGAAAGGTCCCCTTCAAGCTATTCTATGATGCTGTGATAACAGACAGACAAGGAAACTCTTGGGCCAGTGGCTGCAGTGAGCCAACAACACAGCACTGAGCCAGACCATCATTGATTGGCTGTGCGTGCTTCCCAAAATGAGTCCAGGCAAGATCTGTCCCCTGAAAGCTTCTCAGTACTGCAAGGGCTGGTCTCACTTCTCCTCCAAATCCCAGTTCATGAGCATTTCCCAGTCTTTCTTCTGACAGTCAAGGGTTAATGGGTCACATCAGCACCAGGAGAGGTAAACCCAGCCACTGCTCTGGTGTGTTTGAAGGAGAAGTTAATTGTGGTAGGGATGATTCATGAATATTAATCGCTTGTAGTAATTCTGTGTCCATCCATGTGGCTGCTTGCTAGATACTGCTGAAAATATATGGTATGGAGAGAGGGCATTGATTCATATGGTGATGAGGAGGGTCCCCATAACGTGCTGCCAAATGATTACTGCGGAGGAATTAAGACCTGTTTAATCCAACTAAATAATACTCATAATGATAAACCATTAAAATCAAGTTGACTTTTAGATTATAGCAATTGTATCAGATGAGGTGATTATACTCAACATCAATACTGATAATCATTAAAATAGATTAAACTATTGACTGAGAAATAAGAAACGCTGGTTGAATCTGGCAGGAGACCTGGTCTGACTTCACAGCAGTGCCCCTCCTGCTCCCTGAAACTTCTCACTTCCATGTGGAGGTTCAGGCAGGTACTGGTCACTCTTCTTCATGAGCAAGATATGCTTCAAATTTATCACCTAATGTACCAGCACATTTCATCTTTCAGTGTCTTTGGAGGACAGGTTGCAAATTTGAGATAAAAAGAAGCATCATTGCATAATTTTGTCTGACTTACTAGTGGGGCAAAGGTTTGTACCTGCTCCTGCTTGGAGCCCAAGTCATGGTTTGGCTCAAGGACACCTTCCAGGGTCTTAACACACCCAGAGGGAACAGCCCTCCCTGGGAAACGAGCCTTTTTCTATTTCTCAGCACAACCTCAGCAACTCTCCGTGCATTTCCTTCAGCAGCAGCCCGAACTTTCTCATCTTAGATGAATTTCTTGTAGGTATGGCTCAGAGTAACTCGTACATGAAATTACTCATTTCTTCTGACAAAGCTGAACATATGGAGCTGCCTGAGCTACTTACAGGGACTACAGCATGAGCAAAACCTCAGCATCTGAGGTGGAGCATAGATGGACATGAGG
>NW_008614572.1:0-2635 GCF_000691845.1 Merops nubicus | reverse complement strand
AAGCTGCTTGTGAGGCCTCTAACCCCTCCAGGGAGGGTGTCTTTGCTCCTGGGCCATCTTTTATGTCCTTAATCGCGAGGGGGAAGCTCCTGTCTACCCTGAGCCTCTGCTCAAGCCGTGCAGCCAAGTCGTAAGTGAGCCTTAAGGCCTGAGTGAGGACCATTATTATGGTGCACCTCGAGCAGCAGGTATTGCCACGATGAAGAGGAACTGCACTTTGCTTCGAGCAAAGATCTTCCCCGGGCAGCCTACAGCAACACCTCCACCCAGTGTCTGTCACTGTCCAGGACAGCTTCGGCCGTGTTACTGGGGTAATAGTGGGTGCTCCCTTCCCTGGGCAGCACACTTTGCTCCCTGCCTTGCAGAAAGATTGCTGCTATCCAATGTCCGTGTTCTCCTGGCACCTCCTGTACTCAGTCAGCAAGGCAAAGCTCTCAAAGCCACACATTTTAACCAGTACCAGAAAAACCAAACCCAAACTCAGATATTTGTAGGGGTAGTGCCAGACCAATGATGGCTCAAGCTGAAGACTGACAGCTTCTTCCCATCTCTTATTTTCTCATCAGCAGGACTTTGTGGAATGAGTGAAATGCTTTGCTCCCCTACATCCTTAAAGCAAAATTTTGCTGTGGCAGAGCTGGGTGCAGGAGCCCTGCACTAATATAGGATGTATGCTCTGTTTTGTGTCATGAGTTCTCTGAAAATTGTGTGGTGAGACATTTGTCTCAGGGTGGGAGGGCAGGGGAGACTGAACATACCACACTCTTCCTCCAGACTGAAGTGGCAAAGGTCAATACTTTTTCATTTCAGGTTATGGGCTGGACAGCATTCATGAATCTTGTGATCCAGTGGAAGCTGTAAGGAAATCTGAAGCGATATTTATTGGTAAGTTTAACTTGTTGCTTCCTGATGAGGGTTTATGTAGGGTACTGGATGAGTCCTGCTCAGAGCTGGCACTGTAGAGACAACAGGTAAAAAGCTGGGCCTAGCAATTGCTAGAAACTACAGAAAACAGTGCTTTGATTAGCAACAGTAAGACCCTAAACTTGGTGGGAGGGAAGTAGAAGAAATTTATTACCAAATTTTGTGTCCAGTAAGATTCAAACTATTCTTTTGAACAGTGCTTCAGTGCTAAAAGCTGTATCATCACTTTATCTAGTCTAAAAAGTACTAAAATGTACTCAAAGTGAGTGTAGCCCTAACACCATGCTCCTGGGTACTGGAGCAGCATCTGCCCTGTATCATCACTTTATCTAGTCTAAAAGGATTCAGGGCTACTGTACTCAAAGTGAGTGTAGCCCTAACACCATGCTCCTGGGTACTGGAGCAGCATCTGCCAAACAGCCAGCACTGGTGTTACAGGGAGGACTCAGGGCATGAGCCCACAGCCTGACCAGTGACCATGCTTCTGAAGCTTCTGGTTTTACTGCTGTTGAGAGCAGGATACTGCCCCAAATAGAACACAGAAATCATGGAGCTTGCCAAGTTTGCAAAGGCTCCAATGAAAAGCAGTGGTGGAAGCATGTTAAACAAGCTGGACTCTCTTCCTGCAGGAGGGGGGAACACCTTCCGTCTGCTGAAAGCTCTCTACGACAACAGCCTCATACAGGAGATCAGGAAAAGGGTTCTTGAGGTAAAAACTACAGGATCTCATACATAAGCTCTTGTTCAGACAAGTCCTTGTTGATTCTACATCCCTGTTTCCAATATAGTTCAAGTATTGAGCCATCTCCTGCAAGCTACTGAGCTGAAAACTGTGGTCAAAAAAGGCTGTCATGGGGTTTGAAGCCTGAAGACTGACAGCACTCTATCTGTCTAGGGCACTTTTCCAGAGGTGGGGCTCCAAGACCTTGGGATGTACAGTGCTGCATAGTACCTTAGAAGCAAGCCCTTCAAAATACCAATGAAGATCAGTACAGGATTTAATCTATGTCTAGAAACCCTATTTTTTAGCTTGAGATGTCCACCCTGTATCCTGTGAATAGATCTAGATGTGTTTGAGTTGCAGGCTGTCTGCTCATGAACCAGCACTCCCTGAGCTGGAGCTGAGAGGCAGGAGTGCCACTGGCCCTTGCCCACCTCAAAACCTGAATTCTTCTGCTTTTCATGAGATGAGCTAGAAGGACTAAGTCTGATCTGATTGCTGATTGTCTTAGATTAACCAAGGATGTTATAAAATGCAGCTCCTAATTCTGACCCTGCAGACTAATCACTGCTTTTGCCTTGCAGGATGGGATTCCTTACATGGGATCCAGTGCAGGAACTAACGTTGCAACCATCAGCATCAACACCACCAATGACATGCCAATTGTTTACCCACCTTCCCTGCAGGCCCTGGGTTTAGTTCCTTTTAACATCAACCCTCACTACCTGGACCCAGATGCCAGGAGCACTCACATGGGGGTAAGTGAAACGTGCCAGAGCTCAGGCAGCAACCAGGGTGGGAGGTGGGACAGCAGTCTGCATTTGGGAGGCCTCACAAATGCTCAACAGCTGCTCCCTAGAGCAGGGGGAAATGCCAGTGAGACATCAACCTCTTATGCCAACCTGAAGCTTTTCTTTGAGTGGGAAGAGGAGTTGGCAGCAGTATTACTGAGGTGGAACAAAGTGTTTTTCACAAGCAGGAGCTTTGCAA
>NW_008614571.1:0-6758 GCF_000691845.1 Merops nubicus | reverse complement strand
AGCCCTGTTCTACCTCAAACCAGGACAATCTTCAACATTAGGGGTTCATCCTCTGGAATGTGCACTTCCCAATCACCTTCTGATGCTGGTCTCTGAGCCTTCTTGACTCGTCTGTCATGCATCCATGAGACTATTTCATTCAAATATATACCTGTCAAGGGAAGAAAGAACCTTTTCAAAAGACATCATGTATTTTTTTTTTTTATATTTTGCTGACCTTTATCTTTCTGTTGTTCATGTGATAATGTCTGTTATGAACTTTCATAAAGCTTTTTAAAGTTTTCTTCATTCTTTCTACCTGTCCACTTGATTGTGGTCTCCACAAATCCCATTTTGTTCTACGAAGTCGGGGCGGGGGGGGCAGCTCTACCTGAGGACATTCCTATTGGTATCCCAAACCTAGGAATTATCTCTTAACAACACCTTAACCACCTCTCCCGTCGAACAGAGGTACAGTAGAACGAGAGACAGTAAAGTCACAACGTAAAAGAAAAAATCCCAACAAAACAAACAAGATCCAAGAATACACTCAGGGAAGCATAGAAATGCACCTGAGGAGAAAATGTGAAACACACTCGGGGAGGAAAAAGTCTCTCTCTCAGCGCTGGCTGAGGTAAACAAGCTTACCCACAAGGCATCTGGAGTTGGGGGATTGAAGAAGGAGAGAATTCGTCAAACCGTCTGGTCATCGGTATGGTTCTGAGTTGATCCTGTCCCGATTTTTGGGCCAAAATTGGGGTGATATTTATACTTGAATTTTTACATTATATGTATACGTTTACAGGGTATACGTATATATAGCAGCTCCCGGGGAAGGGGGTCCCAGGCTGGACTCAGTCACAGACGGCGACTGGGTACAGGAGATGGAGTCTGGAACTCAGTTCAGGAACACACAGCTTGGGATCAAAGGCTACAATAAGGAAAATGATTGGTTAGTGAGTCATCACTCCTAGCTTTACATATGAAGGGAGATTTTTACCATTCACTGTTAAACCCGGACAGTTTACAAAAACGCTGCTAACTTCAGACAGAGCAGTTAATTAGAAGAGCTTTAGCTAAAAAGTAAAATCATTGAGTAAAACCAGCTCTGTTTTACCCCAAACCAGGACAAGGTCTTGTATCACATTAGGTATGTGAATACAACAGTCGGTGCTGGAAAGATTGAGGTAGCCACAAAGTCCATTGTCACGCAGCAGCATCAAGTCCAGGGCCATTCGATTCTGGAGAGCCATTCACGATGTAGCCTGTAATTGAGAGTGGAGCAGCTGAAGGCTGATGTCGTTGGCATTGGCAAGTTTCTCCACCTGGTAGGCTAATCTGCTTATCCATAACCGTGTATGTACAGTGGTGGATCCCAATCCCCACAGTCCTTCCAGTCCCCAGGCGATGCAAGTGGCTGACCCTGGGTCCTGTCATCCCTCCACATGTCCTTCAAGCATGATTCTTGCTCTCTTCATGCAGGTTATCCCATGTGGTTGGATGAGAGTCCATTTCCACCTGGGACACAGCGTCGGGAGGCCCAAGGTACACTGGAGTTCAGGCAGCCCAGCCTATAAGGAGGTATACATCTTGCCATCATTACAGGCCCAGATCAAACCAGCTGGAGCATCACCAGAAGCAACACTGCAGTCATTACAGGGTATAAAATTTGCACCCACTGATTTATATGCTATGCTGTGATTCTGACACAGGCAGCCCATTTTTAGAGTGATGTATGCTGGCCAATAGTATTTTACCCAATCACATTGTCTCCAATTAGAACAATTGATCACCTTTTAGCAGGACCACGATGCTGACTGGTTTGATGCTGGTGCAAAAGAAAACTCCTGGCTGAATGGTATGAAAGTCTAAGGGCCGCTGTCAGATCCAAACCAGGAAAAATCATAGTTATTATTCCTAAGGGGACAATTTCAGCCTTCAGTCCACTGTATACACCAGGATGTGTTTATAGGTTGATTATATTCCAGGATGTTGGTTGCTTGCCCCCCCGGTTGCAAATCTGTTGTGCCCCATATGATCTGAGAGCGGGGGAACGTTAAATTGTTACTTTTATAATAGGTGCATCTTGTTCAACCAATGGTGGAGAAATTGAACGGTGCACTGAGTTGCACAGCCACTCGCTGTCGGTCCAAAGAATATGGATTGACCACATAAAGGGTATTGGTTTTACTCCACATTCTCAGCAGACTTCCTGCTATGTCTACCAGAAGAACTCCTATTGGGAGAGGGTCATCAACAGATTTGGGGAGGGGTAAGCAAGCAGTCACACTTGTTTCATTAAGGGCATCTGTAAAACCCTTTAGAGTTAGAACTAAGTTATCACTCAAACCATGGATAAAGCGATCAGATAGGCTTCACTTATTTTCACCTCGAGTATCTTCTTGGTTTTGGGAGGGTGCCAGTTGCTTCCATAACACATATAAACATACGAAACTAATACCTACTTTACTACGTCAAGTTACAGATATCATATTTGCTAATTATCAATTGCTATTTGTCTGAGCAAGCAGGCTGGTACCCTTGCTTGAGGCAGCACTTTTTTTTCCTGCAACACAAACAGAATTACATAAGACTAGTGATCTTCATGAAGATGCATAGCTGGTGTGGTGAAGTTCTGATCCTCAGGTGTAGCTCTTTTCTGGTGCCAGTCGTGCCATTAACCTGAGAAGAGAGCACCGAAGAGCGGCTCGGCCTCTGTCTGTCTGGTATACATTGGGTTAGTAAAAAGGCACTATCCACCTGGTATTAATCCGATGAACTTTCCCAGAACTATCTTTTGCTTCCCAGGCGTACAGATTTTTTGGCATTGTTAACACCATTGCTACCATCCCAATCTGGGGTAGCTTAACCAGCACAGGTTGCCCTGTGTGGAAAGCAGCAGGATATTTCTTCAGCTTCTCGTGCACCTGCAGTGCTACAGGTATGGCACAGAAAGCTTTCATTTTGGGACAGCAACTCCCACTCCACCTGTTATTTAATTAATAGATGGCATCGGCAATTTGAAGGTGCCATCCGGTATCAGTGGTTTTAGCAAATCGCTTGACCAAGCCATTTGTTCGTTCAACAATACCATTGGCTTGGGGGTAATATGGGGTGTGAAATACCCACAGGATACCTTCCTCTTTTGCCCATTCCTGTACTGTTGCAGCAACAAAGTGGGATCCATTATCACTCTGAATTTCCTCTGGGATGGGTAGTGTACTAAACCATCCCTTTAGACCACGGACTGTATTTTCCTCATTGGCAGCTGTGACTGCAGTAGCCATGGCGATTCCAAAAACAACTCCTACCAGAATATGCTTTTTCCCCCTGAAGGCCGTAGAGGACCTATATAATCTATTTGACATTTGTGCCACAGTGTTTTCCCATCCCGGATGTACAAGAGAGGTGCTTTTCCTGGGTGGTCTTTATTAAGCCACAGGCGACAGTGGGAACAGGCAGTCACCACTTGTCCACATAATTTAATGGACACGGGCCATCTTCAGGCTATACCCTCTCAATATAGGTCGGCTCATCCTGTATGACCTCATTTTATGTGCAACCATCCAAGCAAGCGTTCCCATTCATGATCATCATTTATGATGTCCACTTGGCAGAACCGAGTAAGGCTATCAACCTGTTGATTGAAGCAAGCTGCTATGGATGGTGATGGATCATGTCCTTTCACCCAACCAACATGCAGTGTTCACTGTTCTCCTATCTCTAATAACTGCTTCCAGCTGTTAGTCTGCCAGACTGGGACCCTGTTCACTTGCCAGTCATTAGCTGCCCAGTGACCTATCCACTCCGTAGCCCCTTTGAAAACAGCATATGAGTCAGTGTAGATATGATCAGCACCATGTTGTGCTGCTATCAGGACTGCCCTAAGTTCCCTCACTTGTGCACTTCCTTTACCTATTTCACTTGGTCTTTCTCCTGTAGCCACATTCTATGCCACTGCTTTATAATGCCATTCATTATCCTGTCGGTAAGATGATGCATCAGTGACCCACACTCCCTTAAGGTCACTGCCCTCTGAGAGGGGAGGGGCTTCCCTGAAGGGAGATGGCTTGCTGGGTGGGGCCCGGAGTGACACGTTGCTATCTATGTCCTTTTGCAATTTAGATACTTTGACATTGCCCTCTTTGATGGTCATGATGTCACCAATGCTTTCCAAATAGGCAAACCACTTGCAGACTGTCGGCTTCTGAGCGATGCCATCAGAGAGTGCTGCGCCTTCGAGGACTAGATCTAACAGACGGAACGGCCCCTGAATTATAATGCTTTGTCCCTTCCTGAGCTGTTCTACCTGCTTCACTGCCCAAACCAAGGACAACAAACCCTTTTCAAGATCTGAGTGTCACTGATCTGATACTGATGATTTCAAGATTTCAGTATTACTGAAGGAACAAGAGCTGAACTCTAATGGTCTCTCTGGTCCTTCTGGTCCTCATTGCCATAAATTTCAGTGGGAGCCATGCTCATTGAACCCCCATTCTACATAGATTGGATGAGCTGGGTGCATAGGACCTAACTGTTGGAAAAGTCTCAATTCCCTAACCAGTGAATCTAATGCAATATCATGTTGCTTAGCTCACTCCCATGATTTACCTTTTTCAATCAGGTTATATAAAGGACGGGCAATAATAGAGAAGCCAGGAATGTGCTTATGCCAGTAACTCAGAGTCCCTAGGACCTGCTGCAACTCACTTTTGCCAGCTGGTTTCTGTCCCAGTTCTATTTTTTCCAAGGTATCAGAAGGGACAGAGGAAGCTCCCTTGAACCACCAGACTCCCAGGAATTTAACTTCCTGTGCTGGCCCTTGGCACTTGGAAGGTGGAATGTCTAGCCCTAGAGCTGTTAATTTCTTCTGTATAGTTTCCATGGTCTGCTTGACCTTTTCAGAGTCCTCTTCTCCTATCAGTATATCATCAATGTATTGATATACTGTAACACCTGGCAGGTTAGGAAGTTCTGATAAAACCTTTGCCAGAGCATTGTGGGGTATGGTGGGGGAGTGTTTATATCCCTGGGGCAATCTATTGAAAGTGCACTGTATCCCCTTCCAAGTAAATGCAAACTGATTTTTATCATTATCTCGAAGTGAGATCATAAAGAAAATGTCTTTGATAACAAGGATCGCCATCCAAGGATGGGATGCCCCTTGGATTTGAGTTACCAATTCTGCCATGTTTGGGACAGCTGCAGTGCTTGCATTCAGTCTTCTATAATCGACTGTAAGTCGCTACTGTCTGTTTTTTTTTTCTGGCCACACTGAGGAGTTATAGGGAGAATGTGTACAGATAATAATATCCCTTTTCTCCAAGTCGGCCACCACCCCTGTCAATTGCTGAATGTGTGTAGGCAGAGGGTATTGTTTCACATTAGTGGTTTTATATGAGGGCAGAGGTATAGCTATTTCCAGCAAATTAATAGTTTTAGGTTCACCTCACCCAGCAAAACTCCACAGTGATCCATCTGGGAATTTCCACACCCTGATCAAAACTCAAGATGTTATTTTTAGCAGCCCCTACCAGCACATCGGCTCGGGTTAGCCTTTTTTCCCCTGGAAGCCACAAGGTAATTCTTGCCATAGGGCATTTCTTTATGACTCCATCTATTCCTGTATAACCTATTTTATGGTGACTTGGTTCTACATTTAGATATTTTGCGGTTTGCTTGGTAATCACTGACATTTGAGCATCCATATCAATGAGAAAGTCTGTATAAATTTTCCTAGGGCCTATCGGGATACTGATAACTGGTTCGTGGGGTTTGGTCTAGAGCCATTATATAGCCGGGACTCCCGGGGTAGGTGGCTCACAGCCCTCCCTGGGGGTGGGAGTTTTTTTCAGGCAAGTCATTTAGAGTGATTAAATCCTGAGCTGGAGCAGAGGGTACTGCTCCCCCCAGCTTGGATTTATGCCCAACCGGTTTGTTTGGTTTACCAGGTTCCAAGCTCCATCCCATTAACTGTAACAATGACGGGAGATTGGAGGTGGTCATGTTCTGTATAAGCTGGTGCCTTACCCCCAAAGCTAAAGCCTTGCGCCATAAGGTATTTCACTCAGAATTAAGTCGGGGTTTAGATTCTGGTTTATTTGTGCCAGCATGAATTTGACAGATCCGTTGGGGATGGTCCAGTGGCTTGCTGGATGTAGTAACCTCAACCCATCCCATGCGGCGCCCATAATTTACTATTTCTTGGACAAACTCAGTCCAAGTAGGTATGTGAGCTTGTTCTCTGCTTGCACCACCGCAGCATTCATGGTACGGTTGAGCTGTATGCGATCCTGGGTGCTTGCTACAAAAGTTTTTAGGCTATCAGGAAGGCCACAAATAAGAGGGGTCAGTTGCTCGGGGTCAATGGGAGCCGCCATCGGGGAACGTCTGGCTAAATCCCTGTCATACATTGCCTGTATGCACGCCACCTTTTGCACAGAAGCTGTCAAGTCTGAAACTCCCGCAGTTTTAATAACAACTGGTTCCCCTCTCTCTTTTGGGTCTATGCCACTGGCCCAATAGGCAGCCCTCATCATTAACGAGTGATTACGGTCACCCGGAGAGATGGTTAAAAATAAACCGGGCCTCAAATAACCTTCAGCCTCTTCTTTGCTTAATACAATCCTATCTCCACCCATAAGGGAGACTCGCTAAACATATTCCGTCTCTGATTCCCCCATATGCCTGGCAAACTTGCCCTGTAACTTATCCAGCTCAACTGGTGACCAGGGGATCGTTCATATGACAGTATTGCCGTTCCCGTCTCCATCACCAGT
>NW_008614570.1:6501-7872 GCF_000691845.1 Merops nubicus | reverse complement strand
GAAATGGAAAGTGAAACTTCACCGGTGGCGCACGGCGGCACTGGGCATGAGCTGCGCCTGTCGTCGGCTGCAGGAACGGCGCATCCCCGGGCGATGAACGGTGCCCTTGCCCCAGAGCGCTGCGACGTCCCGCAGAAGAGTCACCGGCCCGAGCAATGGAGGGAGCCGGGCAGGAGTCTTGCTCCCGGCAGTCCCGGGCTGGAGGGAGAGGTGAGGGTCTCACGGTGAATGCAGGGCAAACGGCTGCAAAAAGCCTAGGGGATCGTGCTGGCACTGGGGAGAAGCACTGCTTCCCTGCCTGTGTACAGTGAAATTTCCTCTCGAACCTAAATTCCCTAATTTCCTTATTTGTCCCTGAAGTCTCTTTGGCCATGAGGTGGTGATGCATTGTAGCAATCTCTTTGCTAACTGTTTCTGCTTGTATTTAGTGCTTCTCTGAGTATTTTGTTGGGAGTGTGACAAAGAATATATGGTTTATCTTTCCTGCTACTCTGAAAGGCTTGACCTTGTCCAGAAGCTCTTTGTTTTGACTGTGCTGTATACAGTTGGTCAAAGCCAGCTGCTGCTGCCTTTGTCATTATTTCAATGATGACTAATTCCTGAGGAAATCCTGTCCTCTGTGGGAAACTTAATCTCTGGCCTTTCTTAATTCTGCTTTGTGTTCTGTCAAAAAGTTTAGGTTTTTTAGTGTCTTTATGGCTTAATAGCTTAAGTGAACTCAAGGCATGGCACTCTTTTTAGCTGTTAGGAAAAGAGGTAAAATGGAAACACCAATGTGAAAGTCTGGATGCAAATATAATGGTAGTTTTCTAACTTCGTGCTAAGTGTCCTAAATATGCTGATTGTCAGGCTCTTACATTTGTGTTAGGAGGGAGGTTAATGTGTTTGATTTATAATTAAGGAATGTTTTGTTTTGTTTCTTAAAGACCATGCAGATCACTTGGATACTGGCTTTATACGAAGAGGCAGAAACAGAACAACTAATGTGTCAGGCCAGGCAGCTCAGTTAGGAGAAGGCCCCCAAGCCAGTAATTATACCCTTCTACCTGGCAAAAGAGAGGAGAGACTTGGTGGTTGGACTTGGAGGGTTCCTCAATCAAGCAAGAATAAACCAAGAAACCAAGGTGGACAGGCCAACAGTGGAGTTACAGGATGCTGGAATGAACAGCAGAATGAGGGAAGGAGAGTGAAGCATCAAGGTGGACAAGCACATGAGAGGGCCAGAGAACCCTGGAACAAGCAAGAAAAGGAAGGTAGGGGAAAGAGGTATCAAGATGGACAAGCCCAGGAAGGAGCTAGAGGGCTGAGAAATGGACTGGAAGATGAAGGTAGAGGAAGGAAGATGCAACCTCAGGAGAATCCTCATTTCTA
>NW_008614570.1:0-6470 GCF_000691845.1 Merops nubicus | reverse complement strand
GACATGGTGCACAGCTCAGTGAGCAGCCTCAGCAAGCCAGAAGGATTGGCTATAAATTCCTAGAAAGTCTCCTTCAGAAAGACCCTTCAGAAATTGTCATCACACTTGCTTCCAGTTCAGGTTTGAAGGAACTTCTTTCCCAAACAGCTATGAAACCCAATTTCCTTCAGCTCGTTTGCCAGGTCCTTCGTAAAGCATGCAGTTCCCGAATGGATAGACAGAGTGTCCAGCAGCTTCTTGGAGAGGTGAAAGAGTCCAACTTTCTCAAGATTTGTCTGCCACAGTATGTGTCTGACATGATAACAGAAGCAGTCCCTGCTGTACGTCATCAGTACCCTGTGCATATTAGCAACATCATTTCACTTCTTCGGGACCTGATCAGTATTTTCCCAGCAAGTTCTGTGCAGAAAATATCCGTTCTCTTGACAGTCTTGCCAGCATCCATAAAGTCACTGAAAGATTCTGGTGTGAACATCACAGAAGAAACACAGAAGAATCTCAATGAAGTCCAGATGCTTATGCAGCACCTGCAGGAGAAGAAACGTGAAGGTACACTGAGGGCTGATAACTATACACTTATGCGGCCTCAGACTGAAAGTCAAGAGGAAACTTATCGTACAATGACCATTTATCCGACATATAATGAGGTACACCGTGAGGAGAAACCTTTTCTACGTCCCAATATTGTTTCTGGAAGATATGAGAGCACCAGCATTTATCTTGACACCCATTTCCGGCTTTTGAGAGAAGACTTTGTAAGGCCTTTAAGAGAAGGTGTCTTGGAGCTTTTGAGGAGCTTTGAGGACAAAGGTTTAAGAAAGAAAAAATTTGATGATATCAGAATCTATTTCGACGCACGGATTATTACCCCTCTTTGTTCCCCATCTGGTATTGTTCACAAGGTCCAATTTGACGTAAAACCACTAAAGTTTGTACGATGGCAGAACTCCAAACGATTGCTATATGGATCCCTGATCTGTATGTCCAAAGATCACTTTGAAACATGCCTTTTTGCCACTGTTTCTAATCGTGATAATGTAGATCTTGCCCACGGGATTGTGCAGCTTTGTTTCAGCAAGCAGAGCAAAGCACTGCTGGCAGAGGTTCAACCCTCAGATTCCTTTATCATGGTAGAGACAGCTGCCTACTTTGAGGCCTATCGACATGTGTTAGAAGGGTTACAGGAAATCCAGGAAGAAGATATTCCATTCCAGAAGTACATTGTGGAATGTGATGCACAGGTGAAGAAGCCAGCGTACTTGACAATGAATACTGCCTACAACTTTGCACCCTTGATGGAAGATCCCCTGTCAGATGAAGAGATACACTCTGATGGTTTGAGAAGGCAAAGTGTCCATGTTCTAGATCCCAAGCAGTGGCTTTCGATGGAAACCTTGAGATTGGATGAATCTCAGATGCAGGCATTGAGTCTTGCACTCACCAAGGAGCTCGCTATTATCCAAGGACCTCCTGGGACTGGTGAGAAACATGTGCTTTAAGTCTGTCATTTAGGGAGTTCTTGTTTCCCCCGTTTAGACAGATGAACTTTAGAGAAAACCAGCTTTTCCTAGATCCTTAGTCCCGTGCCTAATTGATGCTTGCATAGCCCAGTTAGTGTGAGCTGTGGAGAAGGTTAAAATATCCTCAAATACCCGTGTCTGATCTTATGCATTGTCAACCTCGTTGCAGGTAGACACCAACTTCAGTGTTGGCTCTGCTTATGTGTTTGAGTGAAAAAAATTTCAGCCATTTTTGATAACGTGGTACCTTTTGCTGTGCAACAGTCCTGTTGGTCTTCATAGTGTTTTAGAAAGTTCAGAGTGTAAAGCATTGCAAGATTCACTGTAATTGTTTTAAATGGCACCTATCTGCAACAAGCACCACTGCTTGTATTCCACTAGTATGTGGATGTTTCATGTGCAGCCTAACGTCATGTATGAAGACAGTATCAGTGGGCTTGGGGATGGAGTAGCAGAGGAAACCATGGGCCCAGGTCTAGTGTATTAACCAAAAGACAACATGTTTGCACAGCATGACCTTGGTCAACTACAGGCCAGTGTCACACTGCTTTGTTTACACTTTGTAAGGTAGTTACTGGGGTCACCTGTCTTGGTACAAACCAGATTTCCAGACTGGAACGAAGTCCTGTGTCTCATTTTGATGATTCCTGTGTTTCAGGGTACTATGTAGAGGGTGGATTAATGTTTTCTGATTCTGACTTTGTTTTGCAGGGAAGACTTACGTGGGTTTGAAGATTGTTCAGGCTCTCTTGACTAATAAGCATGTGTGGCAAAGCACTGTCCAGAAGTCTCCCATCCTTATAGTCTGCTACACTAACCATGCACTGGATCAGTTCTTAGAAGGTAACAGCACATTATGAGTATGTTGGAGGGTCAGGTGAAATTATACTATAAGTCTTAACTCTGTCTGTCTTCTGGCATGACGACCCACCCTTCTGTTTTTTTCTAGTGACTCTAGCCCCATTGATACACAGTAAGAAAACCACTCAGGCCAATGCAATATGGCATTTGCAGACAAAGGGTGTTCTCCTTACCTCTTGTCCTGCTGTGGAAAACAGAGATTGCCTTTTTAGTACTAATATTTCTCTTTCATTCCCAGGAATATACAAATTCCAAAAACATGGAATGGTGCGTGTTGGGGGCAGAAGTAGCAGTGAGGTCCTGAAGCAATTCACCTTGAAGGAGCTGAGGAAGAAGCGTGAATTCCGATACAACTTGCCAATGCATCTCCGCAGGGCCTATGTGAATGTGTGTGGAGACTTCTCTGGAGATAAGGGGACTGAGCTGCCTGTGCACTGGAGGAGCTAACTAAACTTCCTTGACTCCTCTTTTTTTTTACCTTGTCTTGCACTGAAGTCAGCCTATTAATTCTCCTGTCCTTGTTCACTTTATCGGTTTCTTGTCCTGTTGTTTCTGAACCTTATTTCTCTGAGTATGATGATGATGACTCCCTTCTCTTTGTTATGCATAGATAACCAGTGAGATGAAATGGGCTGAGGAGGAGCTCCACAAAGGAGTTAAGCACTTGGAATGCACAACATATGGAGTTCTGCATGAGCGCTACTTGGCAGCATGCATTGCACCCCAGCACTGGGACAGTCTGATGAATGGTCTGGTAAGAGAGGTCTCTACTCTGACTCAAGCAGTCCTACTGTATGTTTACTATCCTTTCTGCTGGTGAGTCTGAGGTTCCCCAACCACACTTTTTACCATCACTTGGTGGGAGTGAACAGCAAGCTGTGCCAAGTGATAGTAGTCTAGACTGGGCAGGGCAGGTGGGGACTTTAAATTGTGCTCTTTTAAACTGCATGGATTTTAAGTGATCTTTATCAGCATAAAACCGGAAGTGTCCAAGTCAAAACCTCTTAAACTGAAGTGGGGGAGGGATGCTCTTTCTGAAGATCTGAGGCTGCCCAGACTTTCTAATTCTGCAGGCCTCTCATAGGACTCATCTTTGTTGTCTGCTGCTGCAAGGTGCTTTGGCATCATCCTAAGACTCTGAAGTGCAATAGACCTGCCTGATTTGACATTTTTTTATATTAGGATGATGAGGAGTTTTGCTACAATGCTTCACGACACTCAATGATTCTGGAGTGGCTGGGCCTTGGTATAACTGTCTTCACCCAGAATGCTGCAGAGCATATAGGGGCTGAGAATTCAGGTAAAATAACCCTAAACAAACAAACAAACAAAAACAGGTGGACAAAACCCAGCCCTTATCCTTTACAGATGTGTTTCTCTAAGCAGTGCACATGTGCCAGAAAAGAGACACTGCTATAGTATCATAGAATGGTAGGGGTGGGAAGGGTCCTCTAGAGATTGTCTCATCCAACCTTTCAGGTATTTACAGACATTGATAAGATTGTCTCTCAGCCTTCTCTTCTCCAAGCTAAACAGGCCCAGGTCTCTCAGCCTTCCCTTGTTAGAGTCATGTCCCCCATTCCCTTAATCACCTTCGTAGCTATCCATCAAACGCTGTAGTTCCCTGTCTCCCTTCAACTGGGGGGTCCAGAACTGGACAAAATACTCCAGATATGGCCTCACCAGGGCAGAGTAGAGGGGGAGGAGAATCTCCCTTGACCTGCTGGCCATGCTCTTCTGAATGCATCCCAGGAGACCATCGGCCTTTTTGGCCCCGGAGGCACATTACTGTCTTGTGGTTAACTTGTCCACCAGGACTCCAGTCCATGGAGCTGCTTTCCAGTAGCTACTTTCCAGTGTCTCCCTAGTGGACACTGAAAGATGCATGATACTGCAAAGTAGTGAAAAGAAGAATAAACTTAATTTCCACACAGTGATATGACTGCTGCACTGTGATTCAGCTAGAGTGGCTGTGGCTTACTGCATATAGCTGGTGACTCTCACAGGTGGTCAGCAGGAGAGAGAGGAGGAGTGGGAAGGTGAAGCAGAAGAGGAGCTTTTGGAGATCCCAGAGGAGGCTGACCTGATTCAAGCTGACAGAGTGATTGAGGATGAAGAGGCAGCAAAGCCTCAGGAAAGGAAGGAGGAAGAGCACAGAGCTGTTAATGAGCTAGTCAGTGTGCTGTTGGCTATGAAGCTGGAGGACCAGGAAGAAGGAACAGCCCAAACACAACAGAAGACTATGCAGTGGGAGGTAACTGCATGCACTAGTGTGCTTCAGCTCTGCTTGTGTAAACACTAACATGGGAATGCCAATACAAAAGAATCTATGTGCTGTAACTGTTTATTGAGGGGCTTTTTTATTCCTGCAGACAACTGCTGCACAGAGGAAAAAAATGAGACAGAAGATGAAGGTTGAGCTCCGTAAACTGAATGCAATGACAGAGTTAGAGGCTAAGGCTGTTCAGGATCTGTGGCAGCTTGACCTGAGCTCCCGCTGGAGGCTTTACAGGTAACAGAGCTATTTTGCAGAGTCTGTCAGTCAAATGTTTCCTAGGACTGTTCCAGTTTGCACTCTTTCTGTCAAGCCACAGTGTTTTCTGTCCATATGTGTTCAGCTCCTTGTTTGAATGTGCTTGTTCTTACCTGACCTGCCTTGTGTGCGCAGTGCTGTCATCTCCTCTGTGTGTTTGGAACTACGTACAGATGCTAATAATCTCTAGTCCAAAAGACATAGGAGAAGTTTTAAACTGAATCTACTCGAAACTTCTGGCTCTGCATCCTGTTGCCCTTGCTGTGTGTGATAATGGCACTTTCTTATCAGGCTTTGGTTGCAGACCTATCAGGGGTTTATTCGACAGAAGATTAGGCAGCATGAACAGCAGTACCAGGCAGCAGCAGAAAGGCTGACAGAACTGAGGCTGCAGGAAGACTTGTGCATTCTGAAGGAGGCCCAAATTGTGGCGATGACAACTACAGGTACACAGCAGTTGGGAAGCACAGTATTGCACTGTATCCAGTAATGATTAAAGGACTAATACAAAAGATTAGTGTAATGTGCTGCTTGACAGCCTGGATCAGGCTCTCCATTAGTCTGCAGCCTTCTGAATCTTTGACTCCCTTTGCAAGTATGGCTACTGTGCAAGCTGTCAGTGAACTGCATGAGCAGTTTCTGTGCACTCTTGTAATCCCTCCATCTCGAGTAGCATTCTTCTAATACAAGTGCTCCACGTTTTGTGCTTGAGTAAAGCACAGCTAATATCTGCACTGCTGTCCCTGCCGTCACCCTTCTGGTGATGGTGGCATAAAGATCATTGTAATACGACCCTTTGGATAGATAATTACAGGTCTGTTTATGTCTGTTGATTACTATGTTGAGTAGGTACCTTATGTCTGAAGAGCGCATTGAGAAAAGGACCAAGGCAGGCATAGGACTCTAATCCCCATCTGCCTTCCTCATGTAGAAGCCATCCTTGGTATGGTACTATTTTAAAGTTCAGAAAGCTGAGTCTTGAAATGGGGAATCTTGGGAGGAATGCCAGTCTTTTCTGGGACACAGCCTACTCCCCTTCCTGGAAGCTCTTGTCATACTGCCTGAATGTGATTCTATTCTGCTAAGGTTTATCTTCTCTCCTTGCTCAGGTGCTGCCAAATACCGTCAGTTGTTGCAAAAAGTGGAGCCCCGAATTGTCATTGTAGAAGAGGCAGCAGAGGTGCTTGAGGCTCACACCATTACTACTCTGAGTAAAGCTTGCCAGCATCTCATCCTCATTGGAGATCACCAGCAGGTAGCATCCATGACTAATACCTCTAACTGTTGTGTGAATTAACTAGAACCTTTTGACCAAACATGATGTGTTAAAGTTTGCCAAGACTTGCTGATCGTGGGCTTCCACGGGTGCTGCAGGTCCTGTCTCGTGTAGTTTGGGAGTAGAGTCCCTGTGGTACTTGTCCTTCAGTGTAGCTGATAGAGTTTTGTGTGTGCTTGTATCCACTTCAGTTGTGACTGTATCTAACTTTGATTCTGCAGGAATCCAGTCTTTGGCCTTTATATTATATATAAATACAATATATTTGAAAAGAATATAT
>NW_008614569.1:55401-55609 GCF_000691845.1 Merops nubicus | reverse complement strand
TTTTTTTTTAAATTATTTATTTCTATTTTTTTTTCTCCTGTTGGTTTTGTTGCTTTGTCCCCATAGCGACCCTACTACGGGGAAGAGGGGAATAAACTCGGTTTTAAGCTCAGCCCCCAAAGCTCAGCCCCCAAAGCATCCCCGGTGGAGAGCAGAGCGGGTTTCGGTGTGGCGGCTGGCCGGCGGGGGGGGGGGCTCTCGGCGCCAC